>NW_027115270.1:1991979-2006926 GCF_000696795.3 Halyomorpha halys | reverse complement strand
TATATATATTAATTAACTAAGTGCTTTAATGCCACGCTATTTTTAAATTAAATAATTTTGAATTAAAATGGCAATATATTTTTGAAAAAGGATAAATCCGTCAGAAGAGGAGGTATTACAGCGTAACAGATGGTTCAGGAGAAACATTCCTTTTTTTTTTTTCGAATGTCAGTCATCTGTCAATCCTTATATCTCCACTACGATTCTTTTCTGTCCAATCTTCTTTTATTCTTTCAAGTTTTCGAATTAAATATTTAATATCGCTATTAGTAATTATTTTAGGTTATATTTTTTATCTCCAAAATTTTACGAAACCATGATACTACTCTTGTTTAGTAGTTTTTAGCCAACAAAAAGGCGTTGAAAAAAAAATGAAATATGTAAAAAATTACTGTTACTGATGTTTTTTATTTCATCAATATATTTATTATATGTAATAATATTATGTATTACTTATACATCTTTTTTTATTTCATAATATCAGATTTTTATTTCATTTTTAAATCCTGTACATTCCCTGCTAGAAGGGGACAAATATAGTTTATTATGATTCACCTGATTATACCAGCTGCTAATACTAACAATTTATGATTTCCAGAATTGTTTTAATTTTTACACGATAAGGTATTAGTACAGTGCTTGGTGGTTTCTATATGTTGCAATAACTATATTCGATTCACAGACTATGGAAACAATATCCTTTGTTGATGATGTATATACACCCTCAAGGGTTGGACCAGGAAATCAAAGCGACCCGAATACCTGCTATGAAATTCACGTCCACGATTTTCCATTAATGATTCAGTTTGTTAAAAATGTTTACTTTGACGTTGAAATATAAGAAAACATCAACATAAAAAAGTTATAATAATGTTGAATTTAAATTATGAGAAAAAATAATTTAAAAAGAATTAATTAAATAAAAAAAAATGATCAAGTATAAAAAATATAACTGACCAGTAACTATTTTTTTTTTTTAACGAAAACAAAATTTATAATATTTTTTTCCGTATCCTTAATTCATTAATTTTTTCATCTTGTTAACAGTAGAAAGAAGAATACTCAGAAGAAAGAAAAATACTCATAATAAAGTATGTAAAGTTACAGGGGATAATAAGTAACAGATATGCGGGTCGTTTGCATAAGGGATTTGCGGCAAACTGTGGTAGATAACGTTAAAAATTCATAAACATGCAAGGGAAAATAACATAATTTAACGCTCTCATGTTTTGTGTTTTTTACACGGTTTAAGCAAGAAGGGCTCATTAGATTAACATGTCCCTTATACATTCTTTATTTCCTGGTTCTTTTTTTTGTTTTATTTTGATGGTTTTTTAAATTTCTGGAACGAAAAATAAATTATAAAAAATGGCATTGATCATTTTCAAATAAAGTTTTGAATATAAATAACGATTTCTGTTGTTTGAATGATCAGCAAAAACTGTAAATTAATGTGTGTCAAAGTAATTGTACGAGAATTTTGTCTCACTTTTTTACACTCCAGGAATATGTTGATAAAAATTGTCATGAATGTCACATAATTAAAGATGAGCCTAAAAGATTTCTTAGATTTTTTTTTTAAAGTTTGCCTAATCGAGAGTTATGGTGTTTTGAAACGGTAGTACATATAATGTCCACTTTTTTGGCTTGTATACTTTATAAATTTCACCCAGCCTCTTAAATTGGGTAAAAATCTGTCGGACAAGCGTGATTCTGACCAAATCACCTCCTTGCACAACCCTTGGTCTAGTAACAGTACTTCTTTACAAAGTCCCTTGACCATTCATGGGTTGCAGTGGTACAGATTTAAATTAAAATTAATTACTTTATAAATATAATATATTTCTACTTTGTTTTACTAATTTTACATCTGAAAAAAAAATTATTATATACCAGCAGACCCAGCAAAGGTTCCCAATTGCTAGATTTAGGAATGTAGGTAAATTAATTGAATACAATTGAAAGTTTGATATAGTATATTTAATTATTTACACATTAGGTTAATGATTTAATTATTTTCTTACTTAATCTATTCATCTAATAGTGGTGAATAACATTGTATAATAAAAATAAATATTAAAAATATATAAATAATAACAACACGACTCGACCAATCTTCACGTATCTTGGGAATTATTTAAGGCTCTATAAATTGCACCATAGTGCACAAACCGGATCTAATTAAACAAATTAGAACCATAGATATAAAATAAAATGTTAAAAAATTTTTCTTTGTTTGAAACCATTATTTTACTCTTAGAAGTATTCACCATAAAATCTAAATTTTGTTATGTTAAAAAATCAGACATTGAGTTGTCCAACGGTTGTATTAAGGTATAAATTATATTAAATGCAGAGGAGGACATAACAATGGTCATGGATAGAATAAAAAAATATTTTATACAATTAATAATATTTGCTTCTAATACTTCAGAAAGAGATAAATCGATTAGGATATATTTCTCTATGCTTAAAGGCGTAAAACCCTCTGGTCATCAACGCCTATGGCATAATAAAAGTAAAAAAAATGATAAAAATAATAAATAAATAAAAAAAAAAAAATTAAAATCGAAGAGGAGTTATAATTTAGAAAGAAGGCGATGTGCTTTTAAAAATTCAAACACTAATGTAATTTTAGCTTCCTCATCTGTGAGAGCTTCTGACAAATTTGGGGTCAGTCCTATCCTGTTTATTGTTGGCAAATAGTGAGTACATTCTTCAAAAATATGTTTAATCGTGAGAATGGACTGACAATATTTGCACATTGGTGGTGGCAGGATAATACCTTTGATGCGCGGTCGTAAGGGCTTAAGTCAAAAATATGAATTTTTCAGAAGAACAAAAACAAAGTTCAAAGCGTTATGTAAAATTTAATTGTTGATATTTTTGTAATTGTTATTTTTATAAAACAATATAGTAGTAAATCTATCTGAATGCCTTAAAGCCTGAATGTCATAAAGACCTTAAAACCAACTGGTCGCTCGAATTTGAATAATACTACGACACAATCTCCAAACGCTCAAAAAGTGACTTAAGCCCTTATGACCGCTCATAAAATATATTACCATCAAGAAAATATAAACATTCTGAGCTAAGCGCCAAAAATGCTTAATTTTGATTTTTTTTAACGGAAAAATCGGAATAAACTTCATGGGAAAATCCTGAACATTTAGCAGAAAGTCCCTTGTTATTATCGAATAAAATGCTAACAAACAAATATCAAGTTTTATATATGAGAAGATGACATTACTAAGGCAAAGTAGCGATGTGTTAAAAACTAGACAAATACATCTAAAAATAAAAAAATATTTCTTTCCACATTCTCAGGAATATATATTTTCTAAAATATTTGTATGAAATATTTTAAAAACCTTTAGAGAGCCGATTCTATTTTAGTGAAAGATTGATATTGACATGCTTATAGATAATTAAAAACATACTGTGTATTGACTTTTTCCAGCAAAAGGGTCTCGGCTTCCCTTGTAATTTGTTACAAAGGATTGAAAGCTATTTTTTATTCTATCAAACAGAATGAAATTCAGCAGCCTGAAGCTGGCAGATTGTCGTGACGTTGTTAACAACTATTCACAGATTAGTTTTTAAATTTTAGGTTTACAAAAAAAATTTTGATCGATACACAACATAACATATTAGTAAATGTCCTTTAAACAAGAAATAAATGATAATAATTCAGGATTTAATTAAAATAAGAAGCAATAGAAAATTATAAAGAAAAAAAATGTTGCTAACTATATGTCACTATAACTCACTGAACTATGAGTGAAATCTTTTAAGAAAAATTATTGGGGATTTAGAGTTCTGGTTGATACAAAAATAAATTAACTACATTTTAATTTATAAAAAAATGTAAATTCATTAATTTAGGAACTTTTCAATGTATCAATGTATAATAATCTTTTTCCTCAGTATCAATTCTTATTTATACCTAGATAACAAGATTAAATTTGATTGAATTATACGTAACCAAAAGCATTCTGAGGGGTAGTTGTTATTTTTAGGGTTAGTTGTTATAGTACAAGAGCCGGGAAGGAAAAAAGGCGGTTATTTCACCCCAATTTTTGATTACTTTAATGAAAACTATGTAAATTACTAGTCAAAATTGATGAGCCTGCCAAGTATAGGTAGGGAGAATAAAAAATGGCGCCTGTTTCAAAACATCAATTTTTCATTCGGAGCTCTATATCTTAAAAACTACAAACAACACTAGAAAATCGAAAAGAGCATTATTTAAAGAAGGGTAAATTTGCTGAAATATTAGCCCTAATAGAGCTATTTACGTTAAATAGTTCTCGAGATATAGCTTTTTAAAAAGCAAAATGTCTTAAAAATCTACTGAAAGATTAGTAATTAGTTAATTTATTTTAGAAATCTATATCTCAGAAACCATGTGATGTAAAGATGTCTATTAGCACTCAAATTAAAGCTAGTTTAATGGACTATAAAACAGTTTATGACATTTACCTTCGTAGGAGTAGTAGTTTTCATGATATGTGCTAAAATAAATTGATTTATAGTTGCTCGGACAATAAATTTGATTTCTGAAAAACTTCATTTTAGAAATCATTGGACGTACCGATGTCTGCCAGCACTCAAATTAAAGCTAGTTAAATTTACTACAAGATAGTTGATTATGTTTATCTTTGTAGGAGTAGTAGTTTTTATGATATTTGACAAAATAAACTCACAAAATGATAATTTCTAGTTGTTCGTATAAAATGTTGGATTTTTGAAAAAAATATATCTCTAGATTCATAAGACGCACATATGTCTGCCAACACTCAAAATAAAAATTTAACTTACTATAAAATAGTTTATGACACTTATCTTCCTAGGGGTAGTAGTTTTTATAATACTCACATATGAATATAAATTTGGCAAATGAAGATTTGTCCGAACAACTATAAATCAATTTATAGCAAATGTCATGTAAAATATTATTCCCACGAAGATAAACATCATAAACTACTTTATACCTCATTAAACTAGCTTTAATTTGAGTGCTAATAGACATCTTTACTGATCTTTCAGTACGTCCCAGAGAACATTTTCATGAAATGTTGCTTTTTAAAAAGCTATGTCTCGAAAATTATTTAACATAAACAACTTTATTAGAGCTCATATTTTAGAAAATTTACTCTTCTTTCAATGACTTTCTCTTAGGTTTTCTTGTGTTGTTCCTACTTTTTAAGATATAGAGCTCCGAATGAAAAATTATTTTTTTTATCGCTTTGAAACAGCCGCTGTTTTTTATTCCCCCTACCTATACTTGGCAGAATCATCAATTTTGACTGTTAATTATACATAGTTTTCATTACAGTAATCAATAATTGGGGTGAGATAATTGCCTTTTTTCTCCTCTTGTACTATTAGGAGTAGATGCCATTGTCTACGAATCTTTCTAGGTTTTGAAATAATAATTCTGACCATGAGAATTTCTTTCAAATATTATGTTTGTATAGATTTAATAAAAATTTCATCTAAAACCTCTAAATACATAAAGATTTTTTTTAATTGTTGAGGTGTAAAAACTTGCAAATAGAATATAACCTATTCTATATATTTTTTTTGTAAAAGGTTTCGGAACAATTATTCCATACTCATGCACCTTTAAAAAACACATATTTGTCATATTTTTAATTTGCATATTGAAATCATGTCATTATTTAAATTATTGTCTTTGACTGAAGTGACACGTTGTACAAAAAAAATATAGAATAGGTTATGTTCTATTTGGAAGTTTTTTCACCTCAACAATTTAAAAAAAAAAAATAATATGATCAAATTTCCTAAAAATAAAATTCAGTATAAAGATGATTTTGGAATTATGCAAATGTTTTAAAAAAATAGGAGACGTAATTACTGGTTCCTTTATGAAAAATATAGAAATATTAATCAAGATTTGTATTTATTTTGGCTTATGGTATTATTATTATTTCGAAATCTCACCTGAAGATGAAAACTCATCCAATTTTAGAGAAAGATATTTTCGCTCCTATAAATATCGAATGAGCTTTTCAACTGCAGCAGGCTAAGACTATGGAGGAGATGGAATAGAAAGAGATGAGACTGAGTAACTCACCTACCCGATTCCATTGCCCGAGGAAAAAGGAATAGGAAATAGCGATTAAGAAGAAAAGTGGGGAGCTAAGCTGGCACTTATCGGATGCTTCCATTTCTCGTCTTAAACAGCTTCCGTCTGTTTTACTTTCAAATTACTCAGAAATTATCTTTTCCTCTCCTACTGACTGCTCCGAGAAAATACCCACTTACCATTGCTGTTTTTAAATGTTGTTCTATCTTAGTGGGAGGTGCTTAACACCTATATACAGTCTTGCCGGTGTAATTTAAAAAGCAATGAGAAATACTGAGGAAGTATAAAAGTCTTATGCTTCTGAAAAATTGAATCAGATCATGTTCCCAACAATAATCAGAATAACTATTTAAAAAAAAATTTCTTATAAATTAATGTTACGTTCATAAAAAAAATTATACTAGGACTGGTTGTTTTAGAGATATATAAACAAATATATATAAAAATATCAACAAACCCCTTTTTTTGCAATATACAACGAAGCCCGAATAGCCAAAGGAATACTGAAACCATTATTCTAATTTATAAAAGTTCAAAATCTTCGTCTATGTTATATACTATTAACCAAAAAATAATTTTAAAATCTTGAATTATAATTCATATTCATTGAAAAGTAATTCGGATTCATTTAGATCCCTCTGGTCACGTTGATAAAGTTCCGCAGTACTGGACATTCATTACTCCAATCTGTTAGCCAAATCGTCCGAGTGTCCACTCTGCTGAACTAAGTTTGGAAATGAAACTTCAAGAGTAGAAACTTCAAAATTATGCAGTATGATATATGATATTTAGCTTTGATAAAGTTATACATACGAAATTTGTAGGCACAAAATAATCCGTGGCTGACCAGTATGAATATTGACAGGGTCTTTTCAATTTGAAATATATGCTCTATTTAGTTCATAAAAGATATAAATATAATTATGTAATTTATAAAAACTGATATATAAAATTTTATATGAGGTAATATCGAAAACCAATCCTTTAGATGTTGTTACTTTACACGGTATAATAGATTTTGTGCGATTTGGGTTTCGTTAAAAAAATATAAATTAAAATTATAAATTATAATAACGTAGGAAGGGATTTTATAAATTTTGATGATTTTATTTTACTTATTTATTATTATGGCTCAGTCCGATGGTGTTCCTCAAGGTAGTATCCTCGCTGCTATCCTCTACACCGTCTATAGAGCTGACATTCCAACCAATTCTAAAACTATCTTCACCACGAATGCCACATGTGTGCTCGCAGTTAATAATAACCCTTTGATTGCATTCCAAACTGTTCAGTCCCATATCAATTGGAGGATGAAAATTCCCAACAAATTCCATGAAATCACCTTTACTCATCGTCGTAAACCTGCCGACTGCCCTTCAGTATTTTTTAATGATGTTGCTTTGGACTACATCTGGACAAACGATTAACTTGGAATCCTCACACAAGACTGAAAAGATAGGAAACTGCATGTCTGTTCCGACTAGTACAACACTTATTAGACAAACGGTCTAAACTTCCAAACCATTACAAAATAGTGATCTACAAGACAATAATAAGGCCTGTCTGGACATACGGAGTTGAGCATAGGGTCTCCACTAAACCTTGTTATTCCTCTCGTATCCAATCTTTAAAATCCAAAATACTTTGTAAAATCCTCAATGCTCCTTACTTTGTCACAAAAGATCTTATATTGTAAAATTGTTTTTAGTGTGCTACCTTTTGGTAGTTTCTCTACATGTCTGTTTCCTACCAGTTTGATCTTACTTCAAATTTACTTTTTGTATTTTATGTAAAGTTGTAAATTTCAATAAAAAAAAATATTATGAAAGTTCGCAATTTCTGAGGCTCTAATTATGAAATATTAAAAAATATGTGTAATAATGCTTGCTGTGCAAAGTAGCATTGCTTTTTCCCCTTCTTCTAGGATTTCCAATTTCTTTGCAGCTTCTGGACCAATACATGGCTAGAGATACTAAAACATCAAGGAGTTTTCTCGCAGTCTCGAGTAATACAGCCTTTTACATCTATGTGCGATGTTCAAATGAACACCTGGTCCTTAATGTTCTTCATTGTCATCTCAGGGGTCAAATCATTACTAGAAACAAGCGATGGAAGTACCTCTTTCAAGTTGACATAGTTTCTTCTGTTCTCTTCCCCCTCTTTTGTGATAATTCACTTTAGGTTCTCATCTGATTCTATTTCTATTATATTTATATGTGTTCTCCCTTAGAGATAAGCCAAACCTGTTGTGGGGGATGATGAGATCAGTCACGACAGCATAGTCTCTAGCTAACAGCTTGACATCCTTTCTATCAAATACCGATTGTGGGCTGTACTTATAATAAGGCCGCGTGACATCCAGCATTTAAAATTTTATATCCAATTCCAGATATAAAAATTTAGCCATATTATTGTGCCTATGCAAATATTAGTTACCATCAAACACTTATCTAGTAATTAATTCTATATTGATCAGTTATTTTATTGGCACTATAAAATTTTATTTTATCTAAATTTCATTTTTTTTTCTCTCCATTTTTTTTCTTTAATTCACTTGACGTCACATTGGAGAGGCATGTCTGTTCACGCTTTACCACAGACAAACTGTCGTAAAATTGTTCATATTATTCTTTCGATTTCCACTTATCAAACAGGGGTTCTAAATTTACTGCTTAGAGATAATTTTTACTCTGAATATTTAGGAAGCTGTTTGTAACTGCTGTTTAATGCCGCAATATCAGGGGGTTGATGAATTGCATATTTCCTATATGTAACAGTAAATGAAGTAGTTTTCTTCTATGTATTTATAAAGTATTATTAGCAACATTATTATTTAAGAGATTTCCCTTATTCTTAGGATTCTCCGAAAATAGCACCTAATCGTACATAGGTCCAGTTAGGCTGGGAATAAAATAAATCATTAAAAAAAAAAAGAAGTTTTACATTTTATAACTATATTATAGTTTTCTTGACTATAATCGTTTCAGTAACGATCCAGTAATAAAAGACCAGGAATATAAAAATCTTATTTTATAGTTAAACATAAAATATTCATAGCTGATAAACATATTTGGTAACAAATAAAAAGTGACATACATATTCAGACTGAAGGAATTTAATATGGTTTTTATAAAGCAGAGATTTTCATTTGTTTTATTTATTTTTTCATATTTAAATGCAAAATTACAATCGGGAATCACACAAGTAACAGCACCAAATAATCATAATTCTAAAAGAATCAAATTAATTTTTGTTAAAATTAACTTCGTTCATCCTTATGATATAAATTTTTACCCAGCAGTTTCTAAGGAAACTAAGGATGCCCAAGATGAAAATCCAAAGGGACTCTTATACTGGTATCAACCTGTGAATTCTGGCACCTATCCAAGATACCTATTTCCAATATTTTCAATCTAATATTAGTTTTTTAACACCTTTATAGGATCTAGAGGCAATATTTAAAAATAATTAAAATTGGATGCTTGAGTGCCTTATTTACTGACTGATTATAATTAATAGCTATTAATTTTTATTTAAAAAGAGTTGCAATAACAGATTGCTTTTTTTTTTTTCGTATAATATCGTAAAAAATATATAACGTAATTTTTATATTCCAATTTTTTTTTTTTTTTAACATTTTCATAAGTCAAAACTTAAAATATAAGTTTTCATACCTTTCCCCCCCACATTTATTTAAAAATGAAAATAAGTTATAAAAAAAGTTACTTTTTAACAATTTTTATGTTAACAAGAACCTATTACCTAGTTAAATATAAAAAATAAATAAAATATAAAAATTTTGATGAAATGAACGGGTCTGAAGAGACAATAGCGTCAATGCTATAGTAGATAGTGACAAGTATCATGCTAGAGCTGAGCTTGCTGCAGTATGGCCATGACAGTAAAAGTTGTCAAAACGTCAACTATCATAAAGCTTACACGATGATGCTGCTGTATACCTTGTAAACGAGATGGTAACTTTACATGGCACTGTCAACTATCAAACTAGTACAGCGTACTATATAGTGATAGTACTGCCTTGACAGCAAATAAGGTGGCATGTAAAACACCGGTCTGTCGTGTTTGGCTCATTTAACCGTTAATAAACTATAATATATAAATTTATATTTTGAAAATTTATTTATCAGGACAATAAATGAAATTGATACTGAACCAAGTCATTAAATAGACCTGATCCAAACATTTTGCATTATAGTAAATAGTTCATCAATTTTGAATTTGTTTTTTTATTGACACCTAAATAATTTGAATTATACAACTGTTTGTGACCACGGACAATGCAACGCGTTTGAAACGTATGGAAATGACCAAACAATTTTAATATATACCTGGAGAATCTGTTCATAGTTGTTAAATTCAATTCGTAATAATCGCGAAAACCTAATAAATCATTACTTAATTTAATTTTTTTTTTTTTGGCGCCCGTGACTAATGCGTGTTTTTGGCCCCTATTAAAAAAATTGAGTACCACCGATCTATACAGTTGGCACCGCAGAGGCTGTGACAGTTAAAGGTGAAATAGCCAGTGAATTTACTATCACAAACCTCCTAGTTTCTAATCTTGCATTCTCTTCCATTCCTGACAATCCTCCGAGGCGCCTGAAAAGAAGATGGCCCCGAGACCAGCTAATGTAAAATGTCATTAGAGTCCAACCAATGGGTAGTTTCTCTACACGCCTGTAACACTTCAATTTAACTTAGATCAGATTTACTAAATGTATTATAATGTACAGTTGTAAATAGCAATAAATAAATATTAAAAAAAAATTTACTATTAAAAATTTCAACTATCATGCCACAGTACTGCCCATAAATGGTTTCATGATGGCAATGACTCAAAAAAATAATAATTTTATAAAAAGGCATTCGTAATAGTTATTCCTTAATTTAAAATATAAAAATTATGGAGTTAATATTATTGCAATTAAAAAATAATAATAACGAGTTTCGAGTTATCTTTAATGTTATCGGTGTATATATTAAGACGATTAAATTAGCTTAGGAACCATCAAGAACTAACTAAGTTAAGGAGTTAATTTGGAGGGGTCCGAAGGGGCCTTGTAAGGTAACAGGTGGTAGTTCCGACAGAGACTCAAGTTAACTCAGAGCTACTGGTACCTTCCGGAGCGGACGCAACTATCGCCTCCGGGTCTTTCTTTGCCCGTCAGGGGCCTTCGACATTGTGTTCCTCCACAGTGGTCCCTTATTGTCTGTAATGGGCGGCCAAGTTCCTTCAACGGCAATTTACCTCGTCTGCATTGTGTCTGTAGCTAATTTACTTTACACGCCATATAAACTGGACAAATCGGAACAATAATATTGTAAGCACACTACAGAAGGATGTTGTATCTAATGGTACGTGTTAAAGATACGTCATTATCTTACGGCATACTACTTGAAAAAATTGAAAGCAAAAATTTACTGAGATATCGTACTGGCCTGAGCAGAAACAGCACTGATGAGGCTCTTCAAAGTCGGGCGAAACGTTAGAAAATAAATAGTTGTTAACTATTTTTGTTTACTTGTGACCACACTCCTGACCATCTTCTTCATAATTTGAATTAATACTGTAAATTATTTATGTGTATAATAATTATAATTTTTTTCTTTTTCAGGAAGAACTAGCCGTTTATTATTACTTATTTATTTTTCCTTAAAATTAAAACAATATATTAGCATGTTTGCCTATTTTCATTGTTTTTTTTAACTTATTCGATGGGCATATATCAAATCATAAAAAAAAAAAAAATAAATAAATAAATAAAATCAATAGTCAATGCCAGATTTTCTTGTTTTTTTTATTTCATTATTCATTATTCCCCATCGACTTTCTCCAAATTTATGTCCATTTTCCATTGTTTTAATTCAGTGGAGATGAAAAAAATAATATATATATATATATTAATTTGGAGACAGACAGGGAGAAAAACTTGTAAATAATGATAAAAATAAATTTATAATATATAAATTGACAAATAAATATGAAAATTTCTTTTGACATATGGACATATGTCCAATAAGTTTTAACAAATGGAACTGGGAAATTGGCAAACAAATGTTACGTTGTTCTAATGTGAGGAAAAATATAAAAAAGGGCTGATTAATTCTTCCTCAACAATAAAAAATAATAAGTACGAACAAAAACCCTTTTTCAACTTTAAGTAAAAAATTACAACATATAATTAAATTAAATATTTTGTCATTTAAAAAAATATTCAGTAAATTTACTCAAAAGTTATCACCCTTAAGATTTTCGCAAAATAAAAAACGGAATCAAAATTTTGGAAAATAAATATTTCTTTTTAATTAAATGTACCACTATTTTCCTAAATAATACGTAGGCATCAGGAACTGTAAAACAAAAGGTTGTTAGAAATAAGAAAATCAGGAGTTGTAAGAACTAAATGAGTAATACTAAATTAAATTATAAATTATTTTCAGCAGAGAGTTTTTTGCAGAATTCAATAAAAGCATCTTAATACAATATACTCCTTATTACGTCACAAATAAACTCACTCATAAAGACCTTAACATTACATTCGTTGCAGATTTGACCCAAAACAGATATGCGTCTTTTTATTCCAAACTCCTTAACCATCCTAACCCATTAATTCTTAATCTTTCATCCTTAACAATCCCTGATAATCCTCCGAGGCGTCTGAAAAGAAGATGGCCACGGGACCTTCTAGTTTAAATTTATGTTTGAAGTACCACCAATGGGTGGTTCCTTCCCAAGATTTTCAAGTGTATATGAAACATAATACATATTTACATATTGTATTATTTTGTACAGTTGTAAATTACAATAAATAAATAATTTAAAAAAATACGATATATACAAATTTTATAGTTTTATATCATACAGATATTATTGAGGATATGTATTAAAAACGTACGGCTTATATCAGCGGAACATTCAGTTATTAAGAAATATGGTGTAAAATTTAGAAACCATTGGGGAAATCTTTTTTACTTATGGCGTTCTTGCCATAAACATTTCAAATTAAAGTGGTTTGGATATTAATTACTAAAATATTCTACAGTACACAATATTATTTTTTTTTCGGATACCTAAAACATCTCTCACACTCTGTTAAAAATACAATTCAAAACGACAATAAACATTGTTTTAATCTCTATTTTTTTATGTCGCTAAATTTTGAAAGTATAAGCCTAAAAAATGAATTTGATAAACTTTAAACTAATATATAAGAGGTATCGATTATTGAAAAATACTATAATACAGAATATTTACTTATTTCACTAAAATGATATTGGAAACCATTGCAACAACCATAGTTACACCAATAAAAGTTGATTTTTCATTTTCATTTTTTTTATATTACATTTATATACTTGCTCATGTTAGAAAATCTTTGAGCTGTTGCCATGTAGACGTTGTGTTGTTTAAGAAATAGAATCCGTAAGAGTTTTAAACTAATGACTTTATGAACCTCATACCTGAACTTCAATAACTCTAAATTTATAATTTTTATGAATATCTCTTTTAATATGGCTGAACAGAAAAATATAGTTCCATTCAATCTTATACATTAATGTAAAAAAACTTTCCATTTTCCGAGATTATACCAGATTAATCTCGGAAAATGGAAAGTATTTTTATCGTTTTAATTTTAAAACGATAATAAACATTGTGTTAATATCTATTTTTAATGTTACTAAATCTTGAAAGGATAAACATTCCGAGATTAATCTGGTATGATCCGCATTAAATTATCTGGAATATTCTGTACGTGTTGTTGGTACAGAAGTTTTTCGTATTACAGGTAAAGAGGCCAGCGATACTAGTTTCAGTACAGTTCGTAATTTCCAACTCAATTTCAACTCAGAACCAGGCACGTCTCTACCAGGGGGAAGTTATGATAAATTAAAATTCTCATGAATTTTTAAAATTAACTTTGAATATCATATGTATTCGATACGTTTTAAAGCAATTTTAAAAATACAAACCGACATTATTTTGGTAATATATTATAAAACATTCATAAAATTATTATATCCTTTTGCAGTAATATTTTGCACCGAGAAATCTTGACATTCTTACAATGGGGCTGTCTGGGTCCTCATGCCTATATAAAAAAAAAATATTGTAACTAGTAGCAAATACGTTATCATAATTAAACCCTTTAAAAAACTCGTATTGGGAGTAATTAAAAGATAATATGTAATGAAAAAGATGCAATAAAATATGATCCAAAAAGGGAATGAGTGATAATTCATAATAAATAATATAACAAGAGAATAGTGGCAGAGGAACAAGTTACAAAATAAAGGGGAATAAACTTTATAAGGACTCATATATGAATCTTCTTATAAGCACTCGAATAGGAAATTCTCTTTCATATTTATTTTCATTGTCTTTTGATACTTTCTATTTTATATTTTGTTATGAAATATTCATTTTGATTTCCCATCCTGAATGAACGCAGTTCGAATCCTTACTTTGTTATTGACTATCTATTAATATGATATCATAGGATTTTATTTCGAAAGGGGCTGTAGTTTATAATTTTAAAGTAAATATCTGCAAAAATCTGATTATATTTTCTCAAAGAACCCAATACATCTTTACTTTTTTTCTCTCTCTTTAACAAACATAAAATAAAAATAAAACATAAATTTTAAATAAAATAACTATAAAACATAAAGTTTAACTAAAGTATATATTGTATTTTTGCACATAAGTACTATTCAATTAGAATCTTAAAAAAAACCAACAATTATCTACAAGGATATAACTATATGCATACATTGAAATACATTTTGAGATGATAAAAATTGGTAAAACAGTAA
>NW_027115270.1:1985072-1991514 GCF_000696795.3 Halyomorpha halys | reverse complement strand
TACATATAAATATACTAGAATGACTACTGACTTCCCTGTCTTGGGACACCGACAATATCAACGTATCCATCCGTATCCACGCAGTAAACTTCATCGAATCAGGTAAAATATCTGTCCTTAAGGAGCTTCATAAACTCATACTTAACCCTGTGGTGTTGGAAGTTGCTGGGGCTTTTTCCAAGCTTATATGCTGGTGTTTCAGACTCTCTGTTACATTTGCGACAGAGAGACCCAACTTCTTTATCCTTTCCGCTGACACCTGGGACTTCACGCAGGGGTGCATATTTGATATTCCATTTCAGAGCATTGGACCATTCGGAACTTAAAATCGGAAAAAAAAATACTTTGGTAAAATGATATCTAAACACTATCCCCCCTTTCAATAAATTCCCAAGACATGAGCTTATGAAACCTCTAATCTGTTGCAATTTCGCAACAAAACAGTAAATGGTAATTATCAGTTGCTAGGATCACCATACTTTTGAAAAAAAGTTGTGTACTGCACCATTTGAAATCTTTAAAACCCCGATTTTAAGACGAATTGGCAGTCCTTAATGTCGAATTGTTAGGACTTTAAAAAAAAATTGGAAGTGGGCCACCACTAGTAAAACATTTTGTTTCTCATGATAGTTAGTTAAAAATACTCTTACAGTAGAATAAAAAATAAAATAAACATGTACCATAAGACAGTACTTTGAAATTACATATTGTGGACCGGAAATTTCCCCTTAGTTTTGTATTAGATAATATATTTTCGGTTTTTAAAAATTTTATTTATTTATTTATAATCAACCATAAAATAAATTCACTATAAGAATGTAAATAACCACATCTTATTTTAAATTGCTATGAAAAAATGCTCTATAAAATCATTGGGAGAGTTACCAAAATAAAAATAATAAAATAAAAAAAAAGAATCAAATAGTAAATTGGTGTACTATTTTTAATTAATTTAAAAAAAAATAGTACACCAATTTACAATTTGAATTTTAATTGACCGCACCCGAACGAAATTCCATTTATTGATACACACGGTCAATCAGTATGCTTTCAAAAATAAAAAGATGCTGCCACTCAAAAGGGATGAAATGCAGCAGGAAGAAAATAAAATATCCAACTGACTTGAGGATGGAATAAATTTTATTATATGGGCCTTACTAAAGTTCCTTAATATGACACACGTCCGGTTTCCAATTTAGCAGACTTAAAATATATCTGTTAGAGCACTAAGTAAAGCAAGACAACACTAACCATCATAAAACATCATTGTATCAAAATGTAAGGAACAGTTTATAGTATATTTAATTACTGTATCATAAGACTTAACATTGATGTAAAGTGAAACATTGCTATCTAAATGGGATATATCTAATTTATTACAAGAAACGGGGCAGCAAGCGACAAGACTTTAACGACCAGTAGATTATTGCTGGCACAATTTGATGGAGGAAGTGAGGAGACGGAGTAATTGATGCTATCAAACAGGGCGGGGTGTAAGCACTAAAATTACTTCATTGCAACGAAGTTGTAATTAAGTACAAAATAGCTTGAGATGATAAACATAACTTTCTAAGATAATAGCATTAGGTTAAGTGAGGTATATCTCAATAAATATTCATTTAAAGGGGATAAATATTTGTTTTGTTTTTTTTACTACTAAGTGAATATTATATGATGCGTACATAGCACCAGATCTGTTTAAGTTAGTTAAATTTGTGAAGCTCCATATGGGACAGGAATATGTTATGATAGGTCTCAGTACTGATTTATAGAGCATCTAATTATTGCTGAAGGTAGCTTTTTTTTTTTTTATTAAAATATGAAAAAAAATTACATTATTTTTCTTGCATTATCTAATTTTAAATTAATATTCTGGTTTAATAAAATTTTATTTTCTAGCGTGACTCGAGTATAATACGATTTCTCGTAAGAAATTTACTTGTGGTCCAATGCAATAATAATCATTTGTTGCTCATAAACTTTATATAAAAATCAATAAATAGTTAAAAAATAAAATATGGGATATAGAAGGGAATAATATCGTTACGGAATAATTCATCTTAGTTATAAATTTATAGACTATAAATTTTAAACATCTTTTTCACTAAAGGCGGCAAACTAGATTTCCTGAGAGTTTGGAAGGTACTCGGTTCCATTGAGAAACATCAATGATGCACTGCCTTGTTTTCAACAACACTACAATCTATTTGTAGTGCAACTATAATGAAGCTCTTGTATAACGAATATGGCGACACTATTAATATGACAAAAATAATTATAACAGTATTATGTATCTGGCAATTAGTCGCATTTAAGCCGCGTTACCAAACTCCGATCTTATCAGGTTTACAAAATAAATTTTAGTAATGTTTGTTGCATCATGATTTTTATTTTATACTTCTAGTTTATAATTTTTTTTTATTGTTTCATGTAATTTTTTTATATTGATAAATCGCATAGTTTTAAAATATTATTACTCCTGTATGTGACCTATAACCTGTTGTTATATATTTTTTCGCATAATTTATCACGATATTTTCTAATGCCCTTTTCAAAATTATCTTTTCTCATTTAGATTTTCTTACCCATAAAATTAAAATTGAGATGTCTTAACATCCTTTTAGATTTATAGTACCTAATGAAAAAGGAAATAAATAAAAACCTAGGGTTGGTGAACTCAGGATTTTATCACAATTTTAACTATTGGAAGGATAATTAATTTACTATATAATTTTAAATTTAAATTTATTAATGTGGGATTTTAAAATATACCCTGGTCCAAATTTAACTTATATTGATAAATGGAGATCATGAGTCCATCTCAACAAAAAAACATCAAAATTTTAATTTATTGTTTAGCCTTTTCATATGTTATTACACTTTAACGTTTCTTGGAGTTCTGTGCCTTAATAGTATGTCCATGACTGTTCATCAAATGTCAAATATATTGTAAATAAGAATGAATATGTTATAAGTTGATGTTTTACTTTAGGTTTAATTTTTTTTTCTTATTTTTATCGTTGTAAATATGGTTCGAATGTAATAAAAAATAAAATAAAAATAATAACAACTACAAATACAACAATGTACAGTGATACAACAGTGTATCACTGATCATTCAATATCGGGTTTGAAAAATATCTTTTATCCAATCTCTTTGTGTTCTTATCGAGTCTCTGTGTTCTCATGTGTGTCGCTGGTTTAGGGCTATATTTCTTTTTAGCATATCTGTTCCGTTTCATGCGCGCATCAAACGTGAGTCCAGGGAAGTGTAAAGTATTCGTTTGTGGGGTGATCTGCTACTGAGAACTGGAAAATTGATCTTGTGTACAGCATATCCAGTCCCAACGAACCGTACATGATGTCTGGCATTTATTGTTCTGCACGCCACATACATACATTTATGAATATATATTTATATACATGTATATGTTTTTTTTTTTTAAGTAAGAGTGTAAATAGATACGTGCGTTGCTATTTAAAACTTAGAGAAAACCTAATACCCAATGATTGTGCCAAGACAGCAAGTATTTGACTGATTCCCGGCCACAGACAAGACGATCCTCCTTGTGAGAGAGATATATTGCTAGCCATTGGGCAGGCCTTGAGATGATAAGGATCTCCGGATAGAAGCTGAGGGTGGGATCTAGGGTGAAGAAGGACTGTCCGATATATTTTTCCAAGGGCGAGGAGCTTCCCTGAGGAGGGGGTTGAAGTCAATTCCGGGAAGAATAACAAAATTAACGACCCCAGGGCCCCGCAAACGAGGCGGTTAGCTCAAACGAAATAAACGATTACATTCAAACCAGTTAGGTGACTCCTCCAGCTCCCTCATTCATTAGTGCTCTTCACCCCGTGGTACTTCCATCCGAGGTTGTAGTACCACAGGAGTCGAACGATTCAACATCACATAAAAGACATGGAAAAAACCCTTAAATAGAATTCAACTGAAGCACCTCAAAGAGCACGAAGAGTGAGATTAGCATGTTAACACAATTACCCCCAGTCTCGATAAATTGTATAATCGTAGCTGGGAATAAACCTAGTGGTTCAGAGTGAGTTCTAATCACGTCACCTTGCATCACAGTCGGTCAAGAGCCTAGAAGAAAAATAAAGTAATTTCACTCCAATTTATATAATTGATATTATAAACCTCTACTAACTAGTTAAACTAGTTGAATCGGGGTCTGAGACTTTTATTTGTCTTATTTAACATTTCTCATCCCATCGCATAGTGCAATATACAATATTAAAATTATTTTTCTTCAAAATTCAGAAAAAAAAGTTTCTAAAACTTCAGCATAGAAGAAAAGAACGTACTGAAAACATGTAAGAGGGAAATAAAAGTAAAAAAATTAGTTGTTTGACAAAATCCAACCTTTCTTGTTTTAACATTGATTCATTTTAAATATATGTAACCTAAAATATTTTTTAAATATATCAAAATAGATATTTTTTTCAATATTAATCTGAATAATAAACCAAAATTATGAATATATATATTTTTATTTGATTTGAAATTACTATTGTATTGAAGAATGGTGAAAATTATAAACAGGCATTACGAAGAAACTTCGCCTAGATAGGCAATCAAAGGAGGAAAGGTTTTTTTGGACTATGCTCAATTTCTCGTGCTAAGTTATCGGAAATATCGACAATGCAAGAGCTATTCAAAACTTATATTTGCTCATCTTAATCATGCGGATAATTTCAACAGCTTATTGTGTACACTTATCTTTTTATTTCGAGGAGAAGCAACCTAGCAATATATGTTTGAAACATGTTGTCTAGCTGAGGGTACCAGTAGAAGAATGACAAATACTACATAACCCACGATTATTTTCAACTCAACAGAAGGTACACTTCCCTTCTTTCTCCATCTTTGGTCAGTGAAGCGATGTTAGCCCATAAGAGTATCCAACTTTCACTGTATGTAATTTTTTGAAATAATTGCTTAAAACGGGAAGAGGAGACATTAAGATAGTTTAACGGACCAATATTCAAAAAGCGTCTGAAATTGGAAAACGGCATGAAACCCTCCACTCCCGCCCTCCATGCTAGAATTAATTATATGACTTTCAAATAGACAATTATAGCGAGTAGGTTTCTCGATATATAAAATGATACAATCTCACAAGAGGAGATCATAACACACAAAAAAGGCAATCCTTCCCGATCGGACCCGTTCAACTAAGACCCCCAGGGAGCGACGGTCCAACTCACTTTTTAAATATTTACTTAAAACGGGAAGAGGAGACTTTAAGATAGTTTAATATTTAAAGCGCCTGAAACTGAAAAACGCTTGAATGTTGCAATGTTCATTTCAAATTCAGTTTATGAGAATAACTTTTAAGAGAAAGGTCTCAGTGATTTATCAAAATTTAACAAAATAGTGGGTTCAAGTTATATTTAAATTCATGTGGGCTTATGCTGTTATTAGAAATATTAAGTTATATGAATAATCCGATTCCAGAAAATTTCACGGGGAAAGCTTCCATCGATTATGCCCAAAAATAAATTTGACTACAGACAGACACGGAACCAGATTCGCTTCTTGATGATTACAAAGGTAACGTTAAATTTTTGATGATTTTTGAAACGTAAAATGCTAGAATTTTCGATTCTAGAGACGTACATCTTATTTACTTCCTGCATCATCACAAAACTTCCTTACTTTGTGAAGTATTGAGGAAGTAAAATATATATATATATATATATATAAATTATAAAAAAAAAACAATATATTACATAAAAATAAGCTTTTGAACAACCAACAAACGTTGTAGCTTTCGACACGTTTGTTATTCGATAGTTTAACGATCTGTGCAATAGTCTAAGCCCTATTTAACTTAACAATTTACATACTACAACATGTGGTGACGCAATAAACGAGCACTGTGAACCGCGAATCAACTCCAAGCTGATTTAGTTTTAAATTGAATTATTCACTTTAATTGTTTCGGTTTATTCGAACCTATTTGTTCAGACTTTGTGTTCATCATTACAATATAAAATCCGCAAGACAAATGGATTCCAAACTGCTGGTTTAATGTCTTGAGGATGTCAAAAGAAAGTGATTATGGATTTATTTGATGCTTTGTATGGTAGGATACAAGATTTTTTGGCAATGGATAATAATTTTTATAATAATAATAATAAAAAATCTGAATAATTAAAGCCACAACACAGCTACTCGCTAATTAATGATGATTAAAATAAATTACATACATTTTCTGCATATTAAGACAATAAATTCCTCCCCGTTCCAATAATCCACTAGCGTAAGCCAACCAAGTTGCAACCTTCATTGGTCCCCTCATTTAGCCTTATAATGCCAAAAGGCAATCCAAGGTATCCTTAACACCCAGCTATACATATAGCATACCTCCTATATGTATGTACCAAATACCCACTAACATCATTACAGGAGGGTATGAAAAAA
>NW_027115270.1:1961366-1985022 GCF_000696795.3 Halyomorpha halys | reverse complement strand
AAAAAAAAAAAAAAAAAAAAAGAAGACAATAAAAAACCAAAAAGCAATCATAAATTGCAGTATATCTCAAATTAAAAATTGGCCTAACTTAGGCCTATTTATGTCATATATTATATATTAACGTATTGTTGATATAATTTTGAAATTGATCTGTTGAAATTAATCGAGGACAGGGACTTAATTGATTTCAGAAAAAAAAATTGCTCAAGATCAATAATTGTAGTGGAAAATTGAGAGCTAATTTCTTTCTGAATTTTTTGATAATTGACATTTCAGTGTTTCCAGGATGATGAAAACATTTATAAACTTTAATTACTTATCAAATATTATTTGATCCACTCTAAAATGAATTATTTTAGGATATTCGGGATTATATGGTAGTGGAAATTTTGGGACTAAAAAAAGTCCTGTTTAAAAATAAAGAAATACTGTTTTATTAGAACAACTGTTATACAAGGAGGCGATTTTTTCAACATAACGCTCAACCACCAGATTTGTTCCCAATTAATAGTACCCCCTTTATGTGGCTGGGTGGGCCCCAGGAGGGCTTCAGAACCCACAGGGTTGACTCACGGCTACAGTAACAGAACCAAGGTCCTTGGAGTAAGTTGTACGTCGTCTTACCTTTGTGCCACTTCGCTCTTTTTAAACAATATAAACCATAAAATATGTGCAATATTTAAAAAAAAAAAAAGTTGGTGGCCTTTAATTTAAGCTGCATGTTTTTGAACTTATCAATTTCTCAAGCAAGTTAAGATCTAATATTTTTATTCATTTTTTAAGTAAAAAAAGTACTTTTTTTATAGATGCAGAATAATAAGTGTAAAAATTATTTTTAAAAAATCACATTTTTAAAATATTTATTTTTATGTTTCATGTCTTCTGGTAATAATTGTGTCGAACGCTAGGACATGTCTTCAATGTTTAGATGTATAATAAAAAAAAATTAGTTGCCTCTCTATTGTAACCTTCTCGTGTAAGTGTGAGTAACAACCGAATAAACTTTCTTGTTTTACTTAACATGTTGGACTTTTTTTTATTAACCTATGCAGCACATAGACCCATATCAAGTGCTTTGAACAAGTTCTTAATATATTACTTTATTGCAGTATCATCGATTACTTACTGTCCACCAACATCCTATCTTTCGCAGGACTGCCTTTTCACTAATCCTCTAAACTCATATAGTACAAATGAATAGTATTTATGTTCAGGATTTATACTTATATTTATTATATTGATATTTTTATTTAATAAGTGATATTTAGATTTATAAAGTAGCTTAGTGGATATTGTCTAACTTCGGTACTGTTTCGTAGTATGTCTGTATGTTAGACCTAAGGCAGATGGTAAAATATACTAAGAAATTGTCTGAAGTCTTAATGTTACATTCATTACCATACTCCACCATATACCATTACAAATATTAGCACTCTATTTTTGATAAATTCGTTACTTTTATGTATTTTTTAGTTTATGATATTACAGAAATATATCTCCTATCTAGCTTCTTTTCACTGGATATTCGGATATTCAAGTAGTAGCGAGTTTTATTGTTTCATAATGTATATGAAATTATGCTGCAAATTTAGCGGTGTATTATTTAAGTCCTAAATACTTTTGATTAAAACATTTTAAGTATTTGTATAAATATTGAGCTCCTAATGGACTTGAGAAGTTAGTTATAGAGTTTCTGTCTTGGTTTTATAGTACGGATAGTCATCAAAGTAGCCCGAATGCGAGTTAAAGAGTTTTAATGTTTAGTATTTTCTTCGTACTTGTTTTGAAGATTACTTTGCAATTAAAATTGGATTTTAATGGCATTTATGTTAATATAAATATCTTAACATATTGAGATCAAGGATTGTATTTATAGACGCCATCCAAGTAAGTAAAAAAATATTACTAACCAAAGTATTCTTTTAGTAAGTAAGAAACTTTAAAAAATCTATATTAATAAATGGTCACTTAGTAAGTTAAAAAATATAAGAAAAATAGGGGGCTTAAGCTTTTCCTACGACTAATACCGAAAATAATATTCTAAAAATACAATTAAGAGCTCAACATAATCTTTGAAGTTTTTTTTTATATAAAAGTTTTTATTTCATAAACAAATATGTACAATGCAGGAGAGAGTAGCTCAATGGTAAGGCATTGTGCTTCTGACTCCAAGGATTCCGGCTGTGACAGATAATTATCTTCTGTTTCACTTTAGCCGTGAGTCAATTCTGTCGGTTCTGGAGCCCATCAGAGGTCCTTAAGTGGATACCCTTAATTGAACAAAAATCTGGTGGTTGGTCGTGATTCTAACCAAATAGTCTCCTTGCACAAACGTTAGTCTAGTAACACTTGTCTACAAAGTACTACGTCCCTTACTCTTCATGGGTTGTATCGGTATAGATTTTTTTAATTTTTATTACGTACAATAATTACTTATTTGCTTGTAAAATACAGATATTTTATTGATATTAGCTAATTTTTACAAAGATATATGGTTGATTTCCTCATTTTTATATCTAGGAGTTGTTGTTTTATAAAATACCTATTTTGGTTACTAAGAGTTAGGGCAAATTGAAAGATATTATGAGTCAACTTGTAAATCTATTCATGTACAGTGCTTATATTTAGTTCTTAATTCATTTTATTTATTCTTGTGCAATACGATTTTATTTTATTTTTTTTATATTATTTTATTTATTTGTTTATTAGGATTTTATTTAAATATTTTTTTATTTTATCGAATTTTATTATTCTTGTGTAATGAGATACAGACATGTCATATATTAGTACTGCTTTATAAAATATCAATTCATGTGGGATGATCAAATTTTTTATTGAAATATGGAAACATTTTTTACAATATTTCCTTTTATAATGAATGTAGGTTTTGTTTCTGAATATTTTAAGTGCTATTACATCAAAATTCATCTTCGTTAAGTGAAAAGTTTTACTAATATGCCATATATGAATTAGGCACTAAAACTTTGAATACATTATCTACATGTATTCTACAGATGAATTAAAAATTAATGCTTTAAATTATATATCTCTTTGGTTATATGAAGGACGCGAGAACTCATTTGAGGTAGTGAGTAGTAAGTTCCTACTTGACTTAGGACTTCGCCAAAGTTTTGACAACCTAAGAAAGTGTACGACTTCTGCATCATAGGGGCCTCATGATTTATTGAAAAGGGACTGTTGAGAGTTACTTAGGTTTTAGTTACTATCATCTTGTACATTGGTCAGATATAAAACACAATTTTCAAACTATTCATTTTCTATTAAATTTAACTTTTTGTATTATCATAATATTGAAAAATATTAGATTAGAAAAAAATGTGATGCGCGTATCTCACAATTTTCACTTACCAC
Source organism: Halyomorpha halys (assembly GCF_000696795.3). NCBI lineage: Eukaryota > Metazoa > Arthropoda > Insecta > Hemiptera > Pentatomidae > Halyomorpha > Halyomorpha halys. The sequence goes on along the minus strand of NW_027115270.1, from coordinate 1,981,650 downwards.
CTTGAGATGGAATTAATCCTTATACATTTCAAAACTGCTATTTCATTATTACTCAGTATGACAGTCCCCAGTCCAATATTCATGGACTTATGGACTTCAAGTAAAATCTGACATTTTCAGTAAATACCATTAAAAACAATAACTAATATATTCTTCAATATTTCATATTCATCCATTGTTTATTTAAATTAAGTAAAGCTCACTTTACGATTTAATGATATACCGAGTTTGATTGAAAACTTTAGAGCCATTTTTGATAAAACAAAAAATATCACAAATCAATTTTATAAACCAACACAACCAGCCAGCCTATGTTCCAGAAAAGGTTCAGTTGCATTTCCATCATATACCTAACTTAAATATCTGATTTCAGTTTCGTACTATTTTTTTTTGTTGAGCTGGGCTCCAGGGTTCTCTCATAGACTATTTTGCGAGACTTGGTTATTTCTAATCAAGGCCCTTAAAAAGTCGAAATTTTGCAGAATCGCAAATTTTCCCCTTACTGTATATTCTATATATAGGTATATATGACTGTAAAAACAGAACAAAAAGGGTAATAATTGAATACATTTTTTACATCTTAGATTCGAATGTGGGACGAATTCCATTACGAAAAAATTATTATTTTCAAGAAATTCTATATAGACCAACTAATTTTAGAAATGAATTTTTTTTTTTTGGTGCAATCTGAAATTATAAAGGGTTTTTTCGTTTATATTTATTGTAAATTAACTAACAAAGAAATAATATTATTTTAATTATTAGCCTGGAAAAACCCCGCAAAATATCTTCATTTAAAAGGAATACTCCACCTACGTTCAGTAAATCTTTTAGATTTTTACTGCTCAGTAGGTAAGAGGATTTTTCCGTTTCTGAGGAAGGTCTTGATAAAGTCCAGTGGACTTTATCTTGACATTGATAAAGACTGCAGTTGGCTTCTGCAGTACAGAATTTCTATACGAACAACTACAATAAAATTTCCATCATACTTATAGTAGTATGATCGTTATTTTTGTGTATTCAATCAAATTTATCTTTACCTTTAAAATTTTTAATATATAGTTTTATGAATGCATTTTCTTAGAATTCGGATCTTTTAATACAAAAAAATCATAATTCTTTTGAATTTTTATTTAATACCAGGAATGCAATTTTTTTTCAAACTATTTCTTTTATTTATTTTTTGGACTTTATCGAAAATTCATTCATTTATTATTGGCGTACATACCCATGAAACGATTCTTGTGCAACTCTACTGCTGTTTTTTATAAAGTGTTTAGTCAAAGATAAAAAAAAATGAAATATACATTTTCGCGAAACAAACCGCCCTTGACAGTACTTTTAATGACCCGAATGATATAGACAACTATCTCCTGATTGTGCTGCTGTACTGTCATGGTAGTAAGAGATATCATGGCGGCAATTATTGTATAATTTCCACGATTGTAGTGACAGTTGCTGCCGTGGTCGTGTAATTTTTTGATGTATTAACTGACTTTAAGGCAGTAGATTCACCATCGCTGTATGTACTATTAACTATTATTGCGTCACGACTATAAATGCTGGCGTGACGGAAAATATCATACAATTTCCACCACTCTAGTGGCAATGGCCCAATTAATCCCAACATATGTATATTTTCTAAATAAACGTTAAACTATAATTAATTCAGAAGTGAATTTTTATTTAACAGCTTCTCATTAATTTTTATCCAGTAATATATTAGAATAAATATTTTATCCATTCTTAAAATCTCTAATTTATACCTATCATTGGGTATAAAACCAGTGAATGGGCTGATTAACTTATAAAAATATTATGATAGACATGAGGAGAAACATCACCCAGCGGCATCTCTTTCAGGCGTGCCTTAAAATGTTTAGACTTGATTTAGCTCCTTTTTAGTCTTCAACGTACTTTATCTCGTGTATTTTTTGTAGTAATTGCATTTATAAGAGTATTGGGATGTACCTGTAATTTTTTATGGAATTGTTAGGTCCGTACGTTGTCATGTGAAGATCAGTATGTAAGGCTATGTTGCTGACTTAACAGGGTACTTTTGTAACTATCTGAATGTTTTTGTTCGAAAAAAAATGGAGTTTGTTAATATGCCTCTTTTTTGTTGTTCCAAATATTTGTAATTTTTTTAGTTCAATGATTTAGGGTTTTTATTTTTTTTTCCTTTTCTTTTTTAATAAACATTATGAACTAATTGTTTTTTGTATAATTTCTTTTAATTAATCATGATTTGGGACTCTTGTGACGTTAAAGGACACAGAGGAAAAGTGACACATTACGCAAAGCAGCTGTTGGAGAATACTTAAGGAATAATCTTGGCTAATGGTTGGAGAGGGGGGAAGCTCCGAGGATGGATTGTTCGCCGAGGATGGATTGTAATTAATTAAAAATAAAGTTGAGGAGTGGAGTGGATGGCTCTATTAATGAGGATGGATGCGCTACCACGACAGGCATTAGCTGCCCTTACAGGTGGCCCATCTATTGCTCAAGCCAAGCTCATTAGTCTCGCATCTCTGTGCATTACCAGCTCATACATAGAGTATACAGCAATATCCAAGATTATATACCACTAAGTCAAAATTCAATTGATGTTTTTTCGCTAAAATCGCACTAGAAGCCTTTGGGTAAAATGATTAATATTATTAAGAAACTATTTTTATTTTGCTTATTCATATAATATATACAGAAATAGAGGAAAAAAAGATATAAAGGAAAAAAAAATGTAAACAATAGCAGTACTCACTGAATTAAAACAACAAAAATTAAATTAAAAAAATTATAATAAAGAAATATATAAATAAAAGTAAATACTATTATGATTTTTATAAATAAAAATATAAATCTATATCAAGAATATAATGAAATAAAACTGATCAAACAATAAAAAAAAAAAAAGACAAAGAAAATTAAATTTATGTAACAATAAAATAAAATACATATTTACATTCTGCAAGAACTATGAGCCAAGCCTTATATCTTCCGTGTGAAAGGCAAAACAGGGTTCCAAGAGTTCTCAGCACTTCTTTCCCGGCTGAGTCACTTGTAATAAGGGCAAATGGAGAATGAATGAGAGCGCTTGAGTAATTGAGAAACTTATTAAAAAAATAACCATAAACATGTAGCTGACTGTAAATAACTACACTCGTTGATTAGCATAAACATATTCAACTTCAATTCACGTTCAACTGCTAACATAATCCATCAACCCAATTAAGGGTGGGCTTTGCATTTACTTTATAGGGGATGGGAGTGCACCCAAATGTCGACTGACAGCCAATAAAGCGAAATAAATAAATTATCTGCTCACAGACAGAGTTGAAACCCTGCATTCAGTTTGCTCCCTTAACTACTGGGCTAGTCAATTCCACATAAATCAATAGTAAAGTATCAATTCCAGCTTCTAATTTATTTTGATTTCTTTCACATACGTTCTTTTTAATAATTTTTTAACTGTAATTTTTATATCAATTTACGGGAATATTATTAGCAACTACGCGAGGAGTAGTCTATCAAAAATTAATATATCCAATTCTTAAAAATAATTATTTTTTTTCAAATTAAAACTCAAAATTTAAAAATTATTCTGTTCCTTTTCCAACTTATAATTTATTCTTTCCTACAGAAGTTTAAAAAAAAACACTTTTCAATAAATGTCACAACTTTGTGTATCTGGTTATAAAAAAAAAAAAAAAAAAAAAAAAAAAATACGAACTTCAAACATTTTACCTAAAATTTTAACGTTCCTGTAAACTCATTAGAAAATTTTAACTATGACGTACCTAGTAAATCTATTATTTATATAATTTTTTTAAAGTAATTTTGAGGTTTTCCGAAAGTTTATAATGAATATGAAAAATAGGAATTTTTTCTATAAAAATTTATTGTCAGAGTTTAAATTATTTATTTATTTTTTTTATTTTAATTATTTATTTATTGTAATTTACAACTGTACAAAATAATACAATAAGTAAATATGTAGTATGTTTCATATACACTTGAAAATCTTGGGAAGGAACCACCCATTGGTGGTACTTCAAACATTAATTTAAACTAGAAGGTCTCGTGGCCATCTTCTTTTCAGACGCCTCGGAGGATTATCAGGGATTGTTAAGGATGAAATATTAATAATTAATGGGTTAGAGTTTAAATTATAAATGTTTATACATTTATTTAGTTCATCTTTTTTAAAAAGGGAAATTTTAAAAGAATATTAAATACGTTTGACAACAGAGCTACAAAAAAAATCTACAAGCCTTAAAAATATAATTAAAAAAAAGAAAAAAACCGGTTACAGGTCTTTAACAAATAAGTAAAATAAAAAATTAACCACTTAGGACATCTAAGAAAAAACATCTGTTATTAAGATCACAAATATATTTTTCATTTTGAAATTTACTTTACACCGTTTTTTCGACATATTTAACCACTTTAAGGATAATTGTGTCGGCAGTTTTTTCTTTTTTTAGCTCGACAAGGGTACCCCAGAAGGGTGCATTACGTTTGGGAAGCACTGCTTTTAAACAGTTTTTACGGATTACGGGAATGTAAATTATGAGAGATATTTAAAAAGACGATAGTATGTCTCGAGAGCAAATAAAAGTTCATAAAATCTACAGTCCGATTCGTTAAAGAAAAGGAGATAATTATTAGTATGTGTTTTTCTGTGCTATTTATCACTTCTATTCTGGGTCTATTGAAACACTATTGACTGTAATAAAAAATTAAATGGTCAAGAAATAACAATAGCTAATATATGAAATTTATAATTAAATTAAAAAAAGTATTTACCAAATGTTATAGATTTCGGTGAACATGCCATCCTCGGGAGCAAAAATTTTAATTGCACTTTTCGGTACATATTCACAGACTCCAACTTCCTGAGGATGGCATATCAGCAAAAACGTAAAACATTTAGTTTATTAACATGTAAACAGGGGAAAGTCGTGAGCGCGTAATCGATTACTAGGGTGGTAAAAGAACACATTCAGGCAGTTAAAAATATATTTTTTCACAATCACTTTTGGCACACCTGTTTTATTTTGAATTATTAGTATATGTATTAATATACTTTTCTCCTTAGTTGAATTATACTGAGTGAATTCTAGTCATTTTGAAAACTTGAAGGTATTATTCTTGTGTCTCAGAGTTTTTTTTAGGTAAATTAAATTTCAAATATTTAAGTAATAATAAAGCTCTGTATAGAAAAAAATAGTACAGTAGAAGAAAAATGTAGCCATCAGATATTGAGAAAAATTGAAATTTCGTAAATAAGTCAATTTAAATAAATACGGTATACGGATTCCGTCTTCCCAGAGCACAACATTAGTCCCTTCATTTTCAAAGCAAGCATACACGCATTGTTGTTTAAAAATGTAGCATTGTATATGGAGCATTTAAAGGGGCAAATCATAACTTCAGTTTTTTTAAAAGGATTCAATACATTTTATCACCTTTCACTATTAACAATATTCAAGAATTTTTGTACTTGAATGTATGATGTCATAAATTTTACATTTCTGTGTTATAGGAAAAACATATTTAAAGCATTAAAATATTTAAGACATACTAAGGCTTTTATTTTTTTAAATATTTATTTATTGCTATTTACAACTGTAAATTGTAATACATTTAGTAAATCTGATCTAAGTTAAATTGGAGTGTTACGGGCGTGTAGAGAAACTACCCATTGGTAGTACTCTAATTAACTAAGGCTTAAAAATGGTATTCCACCAGCCATTAATTTTTCATGTTTCCTATTAACTTTTGTTTTTAATATTCAGAAGGAATTAAAAATGAGACGATTATCAATTCGAACCTTAAAAAGTTTCAATTATTAAAATTTAGAACATATACGTATTTCAATTGGCTTAATGTATTTTTTATAATGAGTCATAATTAACAATTATAAAAAACTCTAAACTATTCATAAATCAACAGGTGAGAATTTCGTTTTCATTTACTAACATCAAATTAATACCACAATTTTTTTGTTTCCTATAAATAAAGAATATCATTCAAATACCTAAAAAAAAAAAGGAAGTTATGATATTTTTACTTTTAAAAGGTCAGATTATTGGTATAGACGCCTCGTTTGTCTTTACCTCAAACCATGAGGTTGGGTTCATTCAGAAACTATATGGTAAAGCCCGGATATTAATTATCCTTTTTTCAATATTATAACTTGCATATACATTACAAGGAAGATAGAATAGAAAAAAATGAAGTTTCTAATGCAACTGCAGTAATCTAATGCATTTCATGAATCACATCAATGATCCTTGAAATAAAACCTTGAATGGAATGAATAATTTGAAAATAAATTGACTCTGGAAGAATATGTGCGCATTCGAGTAAGTGACAGGTTTAATGGGATTGAAAATTAAAGCAATTTAACCAGATAACCTAGCCTCATCTGTACTTGAATCACAAACATAAAATTATTTTCCCATTTTCATTTCAGACAAATCCATTTATCTTTGTTCGGATTGTCTAACTATTTTTGACATTTATGTGCTGTTAGTACATATATGTCAAACATAGTATATATATGAAATAATAATAATATCTTATATTTATTCCGGAACTAGTCCATTTCGGCATTGATCATATGTTTAAGAACCTTACAGTAAAACAATTTGGGAAATAAAAATATAATTATCTACATTATATAATTATATAATTACTTATATTATATAAGTATTATAATGTATCACTACATACAATAATGAATTGAAAAAGAAAAAAAAATGAAACAACAATAATTTATAAAAAGATATTCAAGGAAAATGATAAAATAAAACTATCATAGATTGAAGTTAACTAACTTCTAATACAATAAATTGAATAAGAATCACACACAAACGAACTAAAAATAAATAACAAGTAAACCACAATGGTTCCTATTCATCCCTCTATTTTCAATCCGCTGGTGTTCCTCAAGGTAGTATTCTCGGTCCCATCTTCTACACCGTCTATACAGCTGACATCCCAACAACTCCTAACACTATCCTTATCACGTATGCTGATGACACATGTGTGCTCACAGTTAGTAATAACCCTTTGATTGCATCCGAAACTCTCCAGTCCCATATCACAATCCTCGAAGAATGGAGTCGAAATTGGAGGATAAAAATAAATCCCAACAAATCCCATCAAATTACTCTTCGTCGTAAACCTGCCGACTGCCCTACAGTATACTTTAATAATGTGGCTCTTACCCCTGTAGAACAGATTCGTTATCTTGGACTACATCTTGACAAACGACTAACCTGGAATCTTCATACAAGTCTGAAAAGCCCGTAAACTGCACGTAGATTCCGACTATTACAGCACTTACTAGACAAACGGTCTAAACTTCCAACTTATTATAAAAGACTGATCTACATGACAATAATAAGGCCCATCTGGACATACGGAGTTGAGCTTTGGGGCTCCACTAAACCAACGAGAGGAATTCGTATCCAATCTTTACAATCCAAAATCCTTCGTAAAATTCTCAATGCTCCTTATTTTGTTACTAATAAAACCATTCATAAAGACCTAAAAGTTCCTTATGTAACCGATCTAGCCCGAACCCGATATTATTTCTTCCATAATAAACTCTCTAACCACCCAAACCCACTAGTTTCTAACCTTGCTTCCTCTTCCATTCCTGGCAATCCTCCGAGGCGCCTGAAAAGAAGATGGCCCGTGACCTTATATTGTAAACTGTTTTTAGAGTTTTACTACTGGGTAGTTTCTATACATCCTGTATCATATCATTATGATCAAATTTACTTAATGTATTTTTTATACCGTTGTAAATATCAATAAATAAATTTAAAAAAAAATAACAGGAAGGGGCAATTAATGTTTATATACATATTACATAATTTCTTAAATTAGAAACTTCTTATGTAAAAAAAAAATAACAAAAAATAATCAGATAAATAAATGCATTACCAAACATCTTTCATGTGTTTGTTAATAATAATCATAATAAATAATGTTTTTCAAAATTAATTAAAATATTTTTTAAAAATTTGTGTTCTATGAAACCTATTCCGATGTTTTGACATATGTTGTGTGTCTTCCTTAAGGCTAAGAAAAAATGATTTGAAAATAATTAAACATAAAGGAATATGACAAAATACACGGTAATATGACAAAAATTAAATTCCTAGATTTCTTAAACGGTCAATTTAAAACTATGGATATACTCCGTGAGGATTTAGAATATGTACTTAATGAACCCACACTATAAGAAGTCAACCTTGCTGGGATATTATTAAATGGAAAAAAAAACAATTGTTATCAAAAAACTTATTCTGTAAATTAATCATTTATCATATCAGTAAATATCATAATAAATACGTTTTTCAGTTTTATTATACCATAACATGAAAGAAGTAAGTATTTGGATTTAATTTTTTTGTTTATGATTTTTATATCCATTTGTCCAACAACAAAGTTCCGAAGATTATTGTGATGTGACCTAAAGTTATGCTCTAAATTAAATCGATATAATAATATCGGAATATAGCTACGAACGGCATTTTTTTTTAATCCAATTTTAAAGGAATAATTTTTTTTATAATTTAAAACTATAAATTAAATGATTTTTTACCCTTCTAAATATTCTTATGGTCCATTAGCAGTGAGAAAACCATATATAAAAGTCTGATTCAACGCAAAAAAAGCTTTTCCATTAATTTAAAGATCTAAAAAATGCTTTTCATCTTCAATTTTTGAGGTTTTGTCGTAAAAATCGATTCAAAACATTAAGTTAACCAATCCTTCACAATATAATCCAGATCTCAAATAACCATTTTACTAATACAAACATAATAGTACATCCAGGAAAAACTCCAATAAAGAGAAAGATTAACATTTATGTTCTTATTGGAATTAGCAAAAACGATTTGTCTTTTTATTTCTTCAAACGGGATTTTTTTTAATGTTTAAAAATATATTAATTATACGTTATTTTTTAATAATGATAGTACATTTTAAAAACTTTAAATTGATGATTATCTAAGTATAGAGGTAGATGTAAGTTCTTCCCAATGAAGTACTTTTTATAAATTAAATTAGAGCTATAAAATGAATCAATAAAATCTGAGGTGACATTTATCATTGATTTTTCAGAGTTATTTTAACACTACGGTAAAAAAAAGAAGTAAATAATAAACACAAGAACACAGGTCAGTTAATAAGTTTTTAAAAAAGTGTAACTATATTTTAAACTATTTCTGAATGCATACTTTTAATCAATTAAAAGGAGATATATCATAAATAGACCATTAGTTACAGTTCTTTTTCCAGCTTAATTGACTCTTAGAATGTTATGCAAATATGACTAGCATATTTGGAAGAAGTATTACAGAAATATGTAAATAATATTGCGAATAGCTGGTCAAGGAAAAATAAACACGATTAGCAAATGATCTATATGGTCTGTATTTCCTTAGCTCATTTCCTATGCCATTAATGATAACGGAAAATCGAATTATTCATTTCTCTTGCTATCCTGTCTTCAATAAAACATATAACTCACATAATGGATATTTCGGATTCGGATATTCGGATGTTACAACGTTTTCGATTAAATCGATTGAACAGTAGTGTCATTTAATAGAATCGATTTTTCACATTTTTTCTCTTTTGCTCAATATTTCCTATAACGATTTTGCTTAAAGTTTATACATTAGTGTACAATCAAGTGATCTTTGAAAATTGCATGATACACAGAACCAGATTTTTTCCCATATAATATTGTAGGATGTTAAGCTAGACGGCTGTATACGAAATTCGTTCGTCAACTATCAAACGATCAACTATTTTTATAAAAAGAAATAAATAAAATAGAATTTAATCTCGAACTAATAATCTACCCATTGAATGAACTTCGATAACATTTCTAGGGGAGAAGGCCATCTTTTTTTCAGACGCCTAGGAGGATTATTAGGTATTGAAGGAGAAGCCAGGTTAGAAACAAGTGGGTTTGGGTGGTTGGGAAGTTTATCATGGAAGGATTGGTATCTGGTTCTGGCCATATCGGTAACATATGAAACATTGAGGTCCTAATGGATGACATGATTTGAGAAAAAGTAAGGAGCATTAAGGATTTTGGACTGTAAGGATTGGATTCGGGAGGAATTCGATGATTTAGTGGAGCCCCAAAGCTAAGAGAACATTGGTATGAAATATGAAATATAGGCAATTATGTACTTACCAATACATTTAAATAAACTATACTTTTTTAATTTCTTTTCTTTTTACTCTCACAGTATACGGTGTTGAGTTTCAAAATGGCTGATTGGCGTATAATAGACTGGGCCGAATTGTTACAAATATAAGGCTTTATTTGTAGGCTTAGTTCTGTTGAGGTTAGGAAGTTTTGCTTGTTTATAGGATTTAATTCTAGCCACGGAAAAGTTTCTTCTCACCTACCCATTACTATTAACTTTAACAGCACATGTACTACACGTAATTTACAATGCCAAGTTAATGAGTAAGGATTTTTAATGACTGAATTTAATTACAGTTAGCATTAGAAAATATTCAGACTAAATAAAATTATTTCTATTATAAACAACTTTATTTTAATTACGAGTTTTTTTAGAGATGAATTCATCTTTAATTAATATATATCTCACAAGATAATTGAGGAAAATCATGTTTAATACATTATGCTAATGATTTTTTTTATAATAAAACTTTATAACAATGAAAATGTTTATAATTATTGTACATTATTTTAATGTTTGTGACCTTTCGGCCCTAATTCATGGGCCATTCTCAAAGTATAATCCTTACTAAACCCCATTCAAAATACTAAAATATTATTCTAACAGAACTTGCATAAGAAAATGTGAGAAGTAAGGTATATGAATAGATTACTTTTTGTTTTATCAATTTGCTTTTTTTATTTTATTATTCTTCTGCGCCGGAAAAACATGTGCAAACACCCGTAAAAAACTAAATTACTCTGATTGAAAAATATAAAAATTTTGAGCATAATATTCCTGTTATGATAGATGAAATTAATTTTTTTAACTTCTTAAAACAACAAAAATTAATTTCCTCTAAATGAATTAATTAATGCCCTCCCCCCTTTTTAATAGTGTATTTACGTACGAATATACCACTAACTAAACAACTTAAAAAAAAAAAAAAAAATCAACCTTCAAAAGCCTATCGATCAGACCAATTAATTTTTATTTACATAAATTCCACAAATTAATACACAAATTAAATTCCATTAACCACAACAGTCCCGTGAACCAAATATGGAACTACACCAAAATCCGATCTATAATTATAATAATAGTTAATAATAACAAAATACATTAATTGAGTAGCTAAAATTTATTAGATTTAAGTCATTTTGGATCGATCTCATTTATGATAGAATGGCTCTTGCAATTAGACGTTTAATATTCATTATTGTTGATTAAAAATACACATTAGAGAAATAATGGCAGAATAATTGCTGACTTTAGATTCTGAAATATTAAAAATGTTACCATCTCTGTAACTACCGTTGTTCTTAAAGTGTTGGATTTGCTATTTCGTTGGTGAGAATTAAAGTCTCATTTGCTCACTGTAATTCTACAACAAAACTATTAACAACTCCACTTTTGTACAACGATAAACAATTACATTAAAACTTTGGATAAACGTTTCCACAATAGAGAGGGGTGATGACAAAAAAGTTGAGACTTTTGACAACAAAATATTTTTAACTTGAAAACAAGAATAGGTGTTATGATTTCTGTTACTATTTATATTAAACTATTGTATGGCTCAATCAATATAATGTAATTAAAGATATTGTAAATAGGTTTTTAGATTATTTTAAGGAAAATTGTCATAAAACATTTGTTAATATAATATTAGTAATGATGTGTGCTGTATTACGGTGAAATTTTAGTTATATTCAAGGGATAAAATCCCGAATTCCCAACAAATATAATATGTATTTTTTAAATTTGTATTTAATTTGTGATTCTTAAAAAGATTAGTTCGAATTTTTAATATATAGTATTTAAACCATAGAATATTGATTTGGAATTTTGGGTACTGCATCAAATTAATTTATTTTGGAATTAGTAGTCCACAGGTTTTTATATAAACGGATTGTCATTACAACAGTGAAACATAGTAAAAGGTGTGTTTACAATTACTAAACTATATCAGTAACAGGCTGAGAAGGAATGAAATAATAAAATACAACTCAAATAGCTAGCTGATCACACCAACAAGAATCGAATGCAGTTAAAAGTCCAATTCAGATTCTTTATCCGTTTTATGACGGGACTTAGTAATCCGGTAGCGTGCAAGGGAATGCAAACAGGAGGTTAAGCCCTACCTGGCGGACTTGACTTGATTTTACGGCTCTTTGTGCAAAGTCCTCGCTGAAAGACCCTCCATTCCCTTCTTTAATCACCGTTGGAGAATAGCTATTGTTCTTTTTAATTTCTCCCCTGCAACTTCTCAGAACACCTTGTCCGGTATCGTGGCTATTTTCAGCAGTCATGAAAATAAATCTTAGCCTGAGGTTTTGTGCTACGAAAACTTTGAGAAAACTGTCGTATTATTAATTCGAAAACAAAAGATCAAGTAAACAAGATATTCACAATTAGTTCCCAAGTTGTTTTGAATGGGTAATAAGAATATTTTTATCAATAATATCTTGAACCAATCATCTTGGAAGCTTTTTTTATTTTACTGCCTTTTGTAATATTAAGTCATATATTAATTTGTTTTTATTAATTTTTGCGGCGACTTTATGTTTTTGCGTTTATTATTACTAATCAAGTAAGATAGTCGTAAAAAATCGTAGGTTTTTTTTCTCGAAATATTTCTCAAATAATCCGTTTTATAGACCCACATAAACAAACAAAAGTTTTTATTTTATTTTCTTGTCACTAAAAAATATTTGATGCATAATTGTTCACCAGGTTTGATGAATAATAGTGATATTTTTTGTTCAAAAGAATTTTTTGATGGGGAAAATTTGGAAGATATAGAAGTATATACAAATTACTGATTTATATTGAAATGTTAGGCATTTAATAGTTTCTAATTTAATTTCAATCAGTTTAAAAATAAAAATTAATTTTTCAGTTAAGACAACCAGCGACAGGACCTCTCTTACGCGTTAAAAAGAGAAACAAATTTACTTTGTGTAAGATCGCGGGAAGGATGCAACCAATTTTGGTCGAAAAAAAAACAAAACAATTTGTAGAATAGAAGTTTATTTAGTTTATAGTTATGTGAAAGTCAGAAACGCTGTTTTCTTCTTATGATGTATTTAGAATTTTTGCAACTATGATTTTCAATGTGCGATATGGGTATATTCAACAAATGTTTGTACATGGCAATATAAGGATAAAACAAAATATAAATATATTTAATGATTTTAAAATAAGTAAAGAAATGTTTAATGAAGACTAAAAAGATTTCAGAAAAAAACACTTCATACTTTTTAAAAAAATATAAAAACACCAAATTTCAAAAACTTTATAAAAATTTAAATTTTCTATTGTAAAACTGTATAAATAATAAGCGTAAAAGTGAAACAACTATTTAAAACATTATTAAGATAATTTAGCTTTATCAACATCCTTTGTTCAAAAGATTAGTAATTAAATTCTTGTATTAAATATTAAATTATAATTTTAGATTATTACAATACCATGACCAGAAGAAATTAATTTTTTATAAAATAGATGAATTTAATTGTTTGTTATTAAAAAAAAATATATTTTTGCCAATTCAGAGGATTAAGATAAATCAAACGACTCAAGTAGTTAAACAAAATAATCAATATGTAGATTAATACATAAAATTAATTGAGCATTGAAATTAGAAAAAAATTTAAATATAAATTCCATTTATAAATCACATTTAAAATAAACAGAACAAGACCCTGGGTTTCTTTACAGTTTATTTATGTGTATTTTTTTAAAGATGAAAGCTACGATTTAATTTTGATTGTAACGTTCTGGGATATATTCTGTTAAATATTTTTTTAAGGCAATGATCATATTTTTATGGCATGATAAAACTTTTATGCTTAGTTCATAAAAAAAGTGTGAAGGATAACAGTAAAATTTAAGCGTTGCAATGATGAAGGTAGTTGTTTACTGCTTCTACGTGATCGAGTTCAAGTTAGAATATTAAATATTCAACAAGGAAAACAAATCTTGGGTTAAAAGTTGGGTATTCTTTGTTTTTCGCTGGAATTTTATGCTGATTTTTCTTTAAGTAAAAATATATAAATACGATTTTTAAGAATAAAAAAAATTATCAATAAACAATAATTCACTAGCTATAACGCCATTTTTATTTCTATAAAGTCATATGTATATATAATTTTTTATTACACCTGTCGTTAATTTACAATAAACTAAAAGGACCAACTATACTACCGATGCGACCGGACGTTCTTAATTTCTTTTTTTATGTTAGTATAAAAATGTTAATAGCCTATACTCTTTATTAATATGTTTAAATAATGCTCTCTCATTCCATTGTAAAATCTGGTTTAAATTATTGCCTGAAGAGTGGGATTATACGGTGCGTGGTTGGTTGTAAAGCAGTCTATTATTCAGGTTGGAAAAGCAGTTATTTATAGTAGCTGATAGAGTATCTGTTACTGTGACAGATAGCTGTTACTTTACAATAGCAAGTTTTCAGCCACTACTCGACGCTCTGGGAAATTTCCAGGCAAATGAAAACTAGAATCCGAAATTTCAAATGTTTTTTACGTTATTTTTCAATTATTAAAATGTAAAATCAAAGTTAGATACTGAAAATAATATATTTTTTAAACATTATTATGTTACTATATTTCTTAAAAACAAATAATAAAATTAAATATATTAAGAAAGACTTAAGCGTCTGACATGTCTCAGTTTCGCTAATGTCGGCAGTAACTAGATCTAATAACAAAAAATATATATTAATGCAGATCAGAAATATAACACCTCACATCAACATAATAATAAAGGTGAACGATATAGAAACAGCACGTTTCTCTTAATAATATATAATATAATAAATAAGAATATAAAGTACAGTAGAACATCAGTTAACTGGACAGTTTTCCCAGTTTAATAGTAACCCTTGGGACTGATTCCCGTTTTATCCGGTTAATCCAATTTGTAGACATTTCAAATCGAGATATTAACTGAAATGTTGAATAATATTGTTTTATGCCGTATTCAATGTGTTATAATAATTCAAAATGATTTTAATAATGAACAAAAATATTTTATTTGTCTCTTCAACTATCATTTATTTAAATAATACGTTGTTCCTTCCTCTGGTTTGTAATAAAGAATATGTTGCTGTAAAAAAAGATTAACTGCCATATTATTCCGATTGTATTTATAGGCATTTAAGTTAATTAAAAAATGCAACTTTAAATTTGTCAAAAATGGAACTATCAAAAATATGGTTCTATTGCCCTCACTCCATTGAACATATTATTAATGTTTTTATTTTATTACTATAGTCAGTTCGAATTTTTACTTATTTTATTTTTTTTATCTAAAAACGTATTTTGGTTCTGTTTTTCATATTTTATATATCTGTGTCTAAGTATGTTTTATGACTTCGGTATGAATACTCTCAATTTTATACTATTACATATCGTCGAAGACTATAACAGACTATATTTATCTATTAATAAAATGAGTATCACAAAATTACTTTAATTCAGTCATCACTGGGTTCCATTAGCAGTGACATGGCTGAGAGAGAAGCATTGGGATCTCCTGGAGGTCTTACATCGCCATTTCAATATGGCTGGCTAAGATTTGTAAGTAGTTCTCTTGGCAGGTAAATTGATATGATTGTATACAAAATAATTAATCTTCCTTTAATTTTCTTTCGTTTTTTGTTTATTTATTTGCTCTGATTTAATTTGTCTATCTATCTTTTTTATTTGTGAAGTTTATATATTATTTTATCATTATTATTTATTCCAGTATTATGACTGACTTATTACTATATTTTTCCTTATGTATATATGTTATGAATAGATATTTATTGCATCCGATCGTGGAAAGTTGTATTATTTTCAACTAATGTTCTTATTTTAAAAAAAAATGATTGCCAGTTTATAATGTATTTTTATTTAAAAAAAAACAAAAAAATTACGGTTTTTATTAACTAGCTTCCAAAAGTTTACCGCTTACTTTTGCATCAACTCAATTAGAGCTTAGTAAGTTAAAATAATATATATCATATATATGTGGGAGTGGGTGGCTCAGTGGTAAGGCAATGTGCTACTAACTCCAAGGACCCGTATCCGAATCCTGTGGCAGATAATCATTTTCTGTTTCACTGTAACCGAGTTAGCCCAGTGTTTTCGAGTGCCTTGCGAGGTCCATCTAGTCTCATTAAGTGAGTACCTTTAATTGGATAAAAACGTAGTGGTTGAGCGTGATTCTGACTAAATCACCTCCTTGCACAACTTTTGATTCAGTAACAGTACCCAATTCAATATATAAATACAAATACAAATTACTGCATCACTGACCATTCATGGGTTCGATTACATTAAATCAAATCACAATTTCTTCAACCTTTAATAATTTTCACAATAATACGATATCTGTTTAATTTGTTCAAATGTTTGATTTTTAATATAATTTGCATAATGCTCTTTCTCGTTTTTTGATGGTTTTTAACCCATTTATTCATTTATTTTAACATATTTATATGTTTTTTTTTATTCATTTATTACTTTTGAAACTTAATTTTTTTTTAAGTTGTTATCCTGCTAAGGCTGTTTTATTTTCGGTGGATTTGATTTAATATTATTAACATTTTTGATTTAATATATATAACATCTAATGATATTGTGAATTATTAAAGTTTTGTGTCTTGCTAATTTACCAGTTCTGAAATCGGATATAGATGATTGTTATTTATTCCTGCCTCCCCAATCCCCCAACAAATCCTTTTGAAGATACAGGAAACTGAGCTTAAATAACTCAAAGGGATTTATAATAATTATCGCGATTGTAATGTGAGGCCAGTAATTAATTGAGCAGGCTGTTTCAATGGGTTTTCTTAGTGCACTTGGGTTTTTGCTATAGCTTTTTAGTTATAAACACTAAAAATTATTCTTTAAAAAAAAATATTTTTTTTAAAAATATTTAAAAGATCTGGGACAGTGCGGATACTGCACTTTCACTTAATACACTAATTCACTTTCTCTTTAAGTTGAAATGACTTTGAAATGTAGCTATGGAAAAGAAAGAAAATTTTTTTAGTGTCGTGACAACCATACGAACACATTTATTTATATGTTGTGTACGTTCAAGAATTTTTCGCCACTTTTCATTACCTCCTAACTCTTTATAAATTTTGGAGTTTTTGACGGTACACTTAAAAAAGATTTAATGCTCTAATTTCCTCAATTTTTTTTTAACTTTTGGAAATATTTCTTCCTATTAATATTTTTAGGATCCTTAAAATGAAGTAAAGTTGTGATATTGTTTTGAGATGAGTCTTTGTAATTATGACCAAAAAGTCATTATTATCATATTTAATATTTTTAAATACATTTAAGTTTAAATCATTTTTTAAAAAAATTAAGAATAGATAATGGAAGATCTCCTGAAATAATATTCAAATAAAATTGCTACTAGTAAATTTAAGGCATCTTTTTCAGACGACTAATTAAGTTTAACATCTAAATTAGTTGTTATTGTTCAAAACGTTTTAGTAATTACCCTAGAAGCTCCTGAAACTATGGTCTTTGAGGGCAAATTGGTGTTATTTATCAAGACTTATCAGTTACATAATAAAAGCATTTCAAATATAACAAATGTTGTTATCTGAGCAATAATGTACTGAATCGTCATATTTTCAAACCATAATATGAGAGGCGTGATATTGTTTAGAGAGAGTGTAGCAACAAAATGCTATATTTCTTATATTTAAAAAGTTTATTTTTATTTTATGATTATTTGGAGTGTCAGTTTTAGTGTAGTGAATGTTAATATCATTGTGTAGGCGTATTCCAAACATAAAAGGGGTCATCTTCTATTTTAATTTAATTAGTCTGAGAATTGAATTCATGGTTGAATATTTATTTTATTAAATAGAATTACTAAACTTCAAATATATTTCATTAATTATATACATTTTTTTTTAAAATATGGATAATGGTATATTTTTCAAAATATAATAATCAAAAACAATTTACTAATGACATAATCTTTGAAATCATGCCCAAGTGCTCTGAAAAAAAACCGCTTTGGCCTGTCGCAATAACAAATTTGAAAGCTAGATAAAAATAGAATAATTATCATTAATAATAATAAATCCACTTACGACTTGAGTGTTTTTATAAGTAATGTTTAGATCAATTTATTCGTAAGATTTAAAGTATTTTCAAATAATGGTATGTTAAGTCTCACCTTACCTAAAAATGTGAATATTAATTTAATATAACAGAATTTATTTTTTATATTTATTAAAAATTAAATGAACATTTTAAATTGTATTCGCTGACAAAACCTAAATTCGTAAAGTTCAGCTCCTCGCTAAAAGTTGATGTCAGAAAGACAGGCAGTTGTGGACAGTTTAATTTGTTTAATTGTCAGAATTTACTTGTCCAAGATGGTTTCATTATTACTAATGAGTGAAAAGTTCGAATATATAATTTTTTTTTATTGTTTTCCCGATTTTCCGAAAAAATGATTAATTATTTAATTATTTTTTTAAAAAAAAGGTATTTAAATTAATGCGTTACACAATCTGAACCAATAATTGTGAGACTGTATTATCATAAACGACTATTTAGTATTTTTTAAGTAAACATTTTTATCGATTGGTTTATTCTCAAAACAACGTTAAAATGTTGTATACTATAGGTATAGTAACATAGTATTAATGATATAGTATTTAAGTATATTATTAGTAATGATATTTAAAGTTGTAATAATATAATAATTGTGGCTGGTAAATTCATCAGAATGTAAAGCTTCGTCAAAATGAACTATTATCTATTTTAACGTCGGCATAAAATAAATAAATATTGTTTTGTTTATTTATGTTGTTCTTTGCTGACCGCACCCCCCGATAAACTTCTTCAAGTATTATCTATTTTATTGCTATTTGTCAAATTTCGTCATATATTTATCAAAGCCTGGATTAATTTTGCTTTGCATTTTTAACCACAAAAAAAAAATCCTTGGGTAATAAAAAATCAAAGCGTGGTAATAAAAAAAAGGGGTGAACTAAATTGGCGGAAGGCTCCATGAATCCACAGTGTCAACTCACAACAGAATAATTATCTACAACAGCGGGATTAGAACCTGAAAATTCTTCGTTGAAATTGTTCTACTAAGTATAGATCGAATTTCAAGGATTTCAACTTGTTTAAAATATTACAATAAGAATATTAATTATTTTTATACCAATTTAAACCTTAAAACAATTTTTACTGTCTCTAAAGAGTTTAGAATTAGACATATAAAAAAATAAAATAAAAATTCAGATTCTGTTTAATATTCATTACACTGTACACCGGAGATTAATTAAAAAGATTAAATTAATGAAAACAATTTTCAGGCATGCAGAAAATTATATATTTCCAATTTCTTTTAGACAAAATAAATAAATATCTATGTTTAATTTGAGAATAAAAGTGTAGAAGGGGATGATTAATTATCATATGTACCTCGTCAGTTGGTACCATACAGTTGGAAAGCTCTAGGTGATCTAGGTGAAGATGGGTGGTGCGTGTACCTGGAAGTTCTCCATTGTACACTCTGGACAAACACGAATGAGACATTAGCAGGTAAAGGACCTCCTGGAAGACCTCAACTCTTACATCCATAGTGTTCCTCTGGAGGAACACCAATTCTTTTATCTCTTGGTGCCTCAGAGTAGTAAAGTTTTCTCTCTGTTGGAACAACATGAACTCTTGAGGTAGAAGAGATTCATTGTTGTAGAGGTTTTTAATTGTTGCAGTTCTTCACTTGACCCGGAATGGTTGGTGCACATATTTGTTATATTTCTAAATGGGCATATGCTTCGAGGAAATTTAACATAATTTATCAAATATGCGTAATTAATAAGAATGCAATTAATTGCCACTAAATCTGCTTTGGTCATTAATTATCACAGAAATTAGCCGTATCCTTGGACCGTGGGACATCATTCAGTTATTCTTAGTAACTTTTTCTGTTATTCGATTTACTGACTATTTAAAAAAAAATTAAATAGAAGCTTTTAGTCACATTTTATTTATTAT
>NW_027115270.1:1948341-1953954 GCF_000696795.3 Halyomorpha halys | reverse complement strand
ATTAATTATGACAATCTTTAATTAGATACATTTTTTATATCCTTGGATATGATGTTCCATAAAAGTATTTCATTGAAATCATTGTTCATTTGAAGTTACTTTTATTTTTCGCCAGGTTGTTATTTCATCAGAATGTAAATATGCCTTAAGTTAGGATAAATTTTGATCCTGGTGGCACTAGAATAAATTTTTTTTATCGTTGTAAATAAAAATTTGTTTAATGATTTTCATAATACTTAATTAAAAATATATATTTAGATAACTGTATGTATGCCTATAATTTAGAATTTTGTGTATTATTTATAAACTTTTTTAATTGATTTTTAATAATTTAATGCTTAATAAATTACTGCTTGGAATTAAGTTAAACATTAAAGAAAAAGAATCTATCAAAATGAGAGATAAATTCAAAAAACATAATCCTTAAATTCTCATTTCAAAATGGCAAGTTATACACTCCCTAACCACTCAAACCCCCTAGTTTCTAACCTTGCATCCTCTTCCATTCCTGACAATCCTCCGAGGCGCCTGAAAAGAAGATGGCCACGAGACTAGCTAATGTAAAATGTCATTAGATGTAGTTCCTCTATACGCCTGTAACACTCCAATTTAACTTAGATCGGATTTACTAAAGGTATTATAATGTACAGTTGTAAATAGCAATAAATAAATATTAAAAAAAAAAGAAAAGTCTCCCCTAACCTCCATAGATATGAAGAATATCTTATCTGACTCTTCCTAACCCCAAGACAGGACTATGTATTTCAGACTTTTGTATTCCATCACTAGGAACATCCAGGCCATTATCGGTTCCTCCTACTGGATCCTAACTGGGTAAAGTCAAGAAAGCGAGCTGGATTCCAAAGAGTTGCCGCTCCCATCGCACATTGGAAGAGGATTGAATCGGGAGGGCAAATATTTGGGAAGAGAGTGACGGAGTTAACACAATACCTAGTCGATCCTTCCGAGCACTTCTAGTCCACGATTAGTAAATCCTACGTCCTGATCGTTGTCATGTAATTTCTCTTTCGTCTCTAACAACTTCTGCCCATTTCCTCTTCCTCACCTTATCAACTTTAATGACTGAGTTATAACATCAGCTTGCTCAAAAATCATTCGCTTGATCAGTGCCACATATTAGTATATGAGCACAAAAGGACAAAAAAGGCAGTTATCTCACTCCAATTTTTGATTACTTTAATTAAAACTATGTATAATTACTAGTCAAAATTCCCGAGTCTGCCAAGTATAGGTATGGGGAATAAAAAATGGCGGCTGTTTCAAAGCGATAAAAAAAAAAAATTTTCATTCGGAGCTCTATATCTCAAAAAGTAAGAACAACACAAGAAAACCTAAGAAAACTTCATTTGAAGAAGAGCAAATTTGCTAAAATATGAGCCCTAATAGAGTTATTTACGTTAAATAGTTTTTGAGATATAGCTTTTTAAAAAGCAACATTTCATAAAAATGTTGTATGGGACGTACTGAAAGATCAGTAGTTATTTTGAAAAATCTATATCTCAAAAACCATTTGACGTACAGATGTCTATTAGCACTCAAAGTTAATGAGCAATAAAGTATTTTATGATGTTTATCTTCATAGGAGTAATAGTTTACATGAAATTTACTCAAATAAATTGATTTATAGTTGTTCAGACAAATTTTCATTTGCCAAATTTATATTCATATATGAATATCATGAAAACTACTACCCCTACGAAGATAAGTGTAATAAACTACATTATAGTAAGGTTAATTTCCTTTATTTTGAGTGTTGCCAGACATATGTACGTCTTATGAATCTAGAGATATATTTTTTCAAAAATCCAACATTTTATACGAACAACTATAAATTAACATTTTGTGAGTTTATTTTGTCAAATTTCATAAAAACTACTACTCCTACAAAGATAAACATAATTAACTATTTGTAGTAAATTTAACTAGCTTTAATTTGAGCGCTGGCAAAGATCTGTACATCCAATGGTTTCTGAAATGAAGTTTTTCATAAATCAAACTTATTGTCCGAACAACTATAAATCAATTTATTTTAGCAAATATCATGAAAACTATTATTTCTACGATGGTAGAGGTCATAAACTTATTTATAGCCCATTAAACTAGCTTTAATGTGAGTACTAATAGACATCTGTACGTCTCATAGTTCCTGAGATATTGATTTCTCAAAATAAATTAGCTAACTACTAATCTTTCAGATGATTTTAAAGAAGTTTTGCTTTTTAAAAAACTATATCTCGAGAACTATTGGGCGTAAATAGCTCTATTAGGGCTAATATTTCAAAAAATTTACT
This sequence comes from Halyomorpha halys, assembly GCF_000696795.3. Lineage (NCBI taxonomy): Eukaryota > Metazoa > Arthropoda > Insecta > Hemiptera > Pentatomidae > Halyomorpha > Halyomorpha halys. Next base: position 1,951,642 of record NW_027115270.1, on the reverse strand, counting down.
CTTCTTTAAATAATGTTCTCTTAGATTTTCTAGTGTTGTTGATAGTTCGTAAGATATAGAGGTCCAAATGAAAAATTAATGTTTTTTTAAGTTTATGAAACAGCCGCCATTTTTTATTCCCTCTACCTATACTTGGCAGACTCATCAATGTTGACTAGTAATTATACATAGCTTTCATTAAATTAATCAAAAATTGGGGTGAGATAACTGCCTTTTTTTCTCCCGGGCTCTTGTACTAAATGTTTAGTCATGTATTTCTCTAACATGCTGTATCAGGAATTGTGTTACCATCTGTGTGACCTTCGTAATATCTTTGTAAACTTCCTAATGTTTTAGTACGGTTTATAGATTAACATAGATTTTATTTTTATTGCTTCTAGTTTTTTGTATACTGCAATACTGCTGTCTAAGATGTACTGCATTTTGCCTGTGCATATGCGGTACTGTGTGTTACTAATGCGAAACATTAGTGAATGAGTTGTTTTCTGCTATACTACATTAAAAAAAAATGTATTGATGTATTGAAATCTTCCAATAAAAAGTATTGACTTACTGAATATGTTTTACATTTCTTTTTAGATGGATTGTATAATTTTTGGACGGTTTTATTATTAGTCTACGTTTTTAATATAATTTACTTGCCTTAGAGTAAAGCTTATAGTTTAGCAATGCTTCTTGCGTACTAAACGACATAATTGTTTCACGTTCTTTTAAAAATACAGTACACTCTTATAAACAGCTGAATCCAAGATGTAAGGGTTATTTGTCATTTGAGCACTAGAGTACCTGATCCCACAGGATAAGTACAATTACATTGTACATTAAAGTACAATTTTAATGTTCAATTATTAGCCTATTATAAACATAAAATATTAGTTTTTATCACCTCCTGGACCATCACACAATCCTGAAAATTTCTCTATTCATAAAATTTCGAAAATTGTTTTTTGGAAAGTTCGTAGGAAACAATTCAGGAAAGGAAACATTAATTTGCTAATGTTAATTTACGATCGTGGTGCATGTCTCGGTATTTTGATTTAGGAATTTTTATTTTTACATTCATAATAATTTTATAAAAAAAACAAATGGTAATAATGAAAAAATCCCAAGTATAGTCGGAAACAGCTATTCTTATTTTTAAAACAATTGTCAGGCCACTGCTGATGTATGGTAGTGAACTCTGAGGAGCGGTTACGTAAAGGAAAAAATTACAATCTTTTCAGAATAAAATCGTAAGAATTGCATTGAATGTTCCTTGGTTTGTAAGGAACAGCAAATTTCATCGGTAATTACAAATATAGACAATAGAGAATTAAATCAAAAAAAGGTTCATGAAGTTCCACTCCAAGTTACCAACAGTAAAATGAGCAGTTACCTACAACTTGGGAAACCTCCCCACAACCCGAAGACTGAAACCTAGGCTGATGCAGGACGTCCTATTATAAGTTCTGTATTTATCAGTCCTATTATTGTCACTCTAGAAATTTATTTTATCTTATTTTTTTTTTTTTTTCACTTTCACTTATTTCCATTAAAAGTCAATTATTTATTTTTTAAAATCCATAAATGTCATTATTTTTTTTATTAACTTTACTTTTATCTTTTATTAAGAATTATTATTTTTATCTATTTATTTTATCTTTTTTTTTTTTAAATTTATAACGTTCTATATAGTTAGGGGTGCCTTTTGTATGAAATTATACCACCCATAATCAATTGCTAAAAAAATAAATAAGTGTACCTCTTACATTAACCATGTAAGACCGACCAGGCTGATCTGGTATTAAATAAAAATAAATTTTTAACAAATCTCTATTCAAGTTAACATCTTTCATCAATGTCATAAAATGCCATAAAATTATTACATGGTACTATTAGGATTTGTGTTCGTGTAATGTCCACATCGGTCATAATCCAAGATCTGCTCGCTGGAGTAGCAGTGCATAATACTAATCCGGAGGCCCCACAATGGCTGCCTTCCTCAGCCCTCCATTCAATATTTACTCTTGGATGATTTGTTAATTAATCCCTTGTAAACCTTCATCTATTATTGCATCCCTTTTTCCAGTTGTAGCTTTAAGTACTCAAATCTGTTACCAAGGTGTTTTAGGCGTATTATTATTAGCTTGTATAAAAAATGTAATAACAAAAATAAATAAACTATTTCGCGTTTTGATAGTTTTCAACAACATGTTTAATCGGATCGAGATTCACTTGAATTTAATATTTCACTATATATGTTTTAAATGTACTAATAGGAAAGGTAGGTTGTATTTAGTTAGGTGTCAAGAATCCATTTCTATAATAAACAACAAATGTGCTAATAATGTTTGATATTCTATTTTATTTTAAAATATAATTCGTTATATTATATTAATATCCAAGCTGAAGTCTTAAATAAAATTTAATATTCAAAATACTAAACCATCAAATTCCTCCAGAATCCAATCCTTACAGTCCAAAATCCTTCGTAAAATCCTTAATGCTCCTTACTTTGTCACAAATCAAGTCATCCATCAGGACCTCAATATTCCATATGTTTCCGATTTGGCCAGAACCAGATACCGTTCCTTCCATAATAAACTTCTCAACCACCCAAATCCACTTGTTTCTAACCTGGCTTCTCCTTCATTACCTAATAATCCTCCTAGGCGTCTGAAAAGAAGATGGCCTCGAGATCTTCTTCTCTAAAAATGTTATTGGAGTTCTATCAGTGGGTAGATTCTCCACATGTTTTTATCATGTTACTATGTCACCTACAGCAAATTTACTTGTTGTATATATGTGTATACAGTTGTAAATATCAATAAATAAATTATTAAAAAAAAAAATATTCAAAATATTTCATGAACTAATTTCAGGATGGTTATTATAAACGATCTAAGTGATTTGATGAAATTATGCTCGTGCCATAAGGAAAGTAGAATTCCGGAACTCATTTTGAACTCAAGTATGCGAAACTCTTGGCCAATACTACTATTGCTTCCAGTAAGGGTAGGTAGTATGTATAGACATGATAGAGGAATCCGTTTACTATTTTTGACTTTATATAGATAATTATAGTGTTGTATTGTTTTTGATTAATGGAGTTTTAAAAACATGCTAATAAGCTATTCTATCTTTCATTATTTTTATGTGATTTAGGCGATGATGTTCCAGGACATGAGATAATAAGAGACTCTGCCCCTTCTTAACTTTTGCCATAGCTTAGGGGGTGCAGTGCTCATTCAGTGCGTGTTGCATCAATCATAATGAAGGGCGTTACGTTCTCGTGATTTAATCAATCTCAAACAAATATTTT
>NW_027115270.1:1939133-1943920 GCF_000696795.3 Halyomorpha halys | reverse complement strand
AGACTGGCATTTTATTTTTTGTTATTTTTTTTTACTTTTTGTTGTAGTTTACGAGGAATTTCGAAGTTCGTAAACTGGCAGGGGGGAGTTATGAACAGAGCATAGGTATTATGAGTCTTAATACCTAAACTCCCCATGTAAACAAGCCAGAATGTATATATAGAGGATTACAAAGCAGAATAAATCAGTATCTCAATGAACCTTGTGTGTCTCATTTAGTGTCCCTATTTTCCTTTTTTTTAACTCTAGTGCTCCGGCTCATCATAACTTATATATATATATATATATAAAGTAATTTTACTTTGTATTCGGTGCACAAGTACTTAGGTTTAGATTGGATAACTTCTTGAGTTTAGTTGCTTATAAGGGTTTCACGAATGATAATTATGAAACATGTTTAAGCTTTTTTTTTAGAAACAGAAATAAATTTTATAAACGTATTTTCGTGACAAACAAAATCCAGCAGTCATGCCATAGCTAGAGAGAGCTCTACTCAATTCACAATTTTACATCTAACCTCAGCATCTAGACTTCTCTTCCTCTGATCGCTGCCTCCTACGCATACGCCGTCACCTCAAATTTGTCCATTGCACTTATAAATTATTATAATATAATCCTTATTAACTGCTTGGAAATACATATATTCTTTATAAAAAAAAGTGAATAGTACCCCTTTACACTCGATCTTTGTTACTGATACGTTTCTCGTTCGTATATTTCATCATTTTAGATGTACATAAAGGGCTTTTCATCTCTTAAGCTCACACCTAGTGCTTATAAAAAGTATATTGTTACTTTTTTTTTTTTATATCCTTTCAATTTACAATCTTTATAAACCACGTGTATAACAGCCTTTTTTAATCAAGATAGTTAGGTTACTGTTTTTCGGGTTATTATTAAAACATTATTCGATTATTTTTTAAATTTCATTTTATTTCCAGTTTTAATCTTCTTTTGGTGTCCAGATGTTTTACAGGTACTACGTGTTGATAGTGTTACTGACTATTGAGATTAAGTGATATCTACTTCCTGCATTGTAGGGCGTGAAGATTTAATTTAAAAACTTAAATCGTGCAAAACAGAAAAATGACTAAAATTAGAAAACGGTGTAAAGAAGATTATAAAATTCATTTAAACTCACCAAAATGCATAAAGTGGGCCTTAATTACAAATAATATGATGAGCATAGCTCAAAAATGAAATGTCGTATGAAACTAAAATTACACATTGCAGAAATGCAACTTTATATAATGGATTTTTCATATTTTTTCAATTTTCTCTATAAAAACCATGATGATTTTTATTAAATACCGCGAACCAATTAGCAATGAAGTGCTCTTTAATACCAGATAGGTCTTATACTCATTGTAGTAGTCTAACAGGGCTTAAATGGCAAATTTCCTAAAAATGTTTCTCTAAAGTATCTTTAATTTTGTTTAATTGAATAAAATATCCAGTTATTATTGTCAGCAATAATGAACAATGGATAAATAGAAACTATGAAATAATATAATGAATAACTAAAGGAGAAAATTAGAAATATCGAGGCATTCGATTCGGATGGGAAAAACAAAGACTACCTGAATATTCCGATTGCATTATGAATTCCGTTATTTTCGTTAAACTGTCATATTATTTTCAAATTCAAAATTTATATTTGTTCCTTGCGCCTAAGACACTCAAAAAATATTTCCAACATGGCCAGTTGAATTTAAAAAAATACATTTAACATCCATGAAATGTTGGAAATATAAAGTTTCTCCTATGTAAATAATTAAATACGAAATTCTGTAAAATAGATATACTGTTTTAATATAATAAAAAATTATTATATGCCGTTTTTTTTTCAAGTTTGGCCCTTTTTTGAACATTGCTTGATTTGATTAATATAAGTCTCGGGAAGACGAGTAAAGTAAATGTTTTAAAAGAGCTATAGGACCTCACTTAACCGGGGCTTGTCCCATCACGTTCCAATAATTCTATGGCTTGCCTTAGGGTATAGGTAGACTATACCACCTCAGCTGGACTGACATCAACATGCCACAAGGCAATCAAAGGGAGATGACACGCTGAAGTATATATAATACATCTCGTGCATTATATATGTATGAACTAATGTTATAATTATTAATGAAGAGTAGGAAAAAAAGGATTGCCTTCTAATATTTTTTGTGTTATCTCCTCTTGTGAGATTGTGACAAGCCGCACGACGACCAATCCTACTTGCTATGAGTGTCTCATTTGGGTCACCTTTTCTATGATGAGTCATAAAATAATGCCAATATCTTTATGTGAGGAACAATTTTTTTTTTAATTATTTATTTAATGTAATTTACAACTGTACAAAATAATACAATAGGTAAATATGTAGTATGTTTTATATACACTTGAAAATCTTGCGAAGGAACCACCCATTGGTGGTACTTCAAACATTAATTTAAATTAGAAGGTTCCGTGGCCATCTTCTTTTCACACGCCTCGGAGGATTATTAGGGATTGTTAAGGATGAAAGATTAAGAATTAATGGGTTAGGGTGGTTAAGGAGTTTGGAATGAAGAGACGCATATCTGTTTTGAGTCAAATCTGCAACAAATGGGATGTTGTCTTTGTGAATGAGTTTATTTGTAACGTAATAAGGAGCACCAAGAATTTTACGTAGGATTTTGGATTGTAACGATTGGATGCGGAAAGAATTTGATGCTTTGGTGGAGCCCCAGAGCTCAATTCCATATGTCCAAATTAGTCTGATTATCGTAGTGTATACTAATTTTTTGTAGAGAATAGGAAGTTTAGAGCGTTTGTCAAGTAAGTGTTGTAGCAATCGGAATCTACGAGCAGTTTCTTGTCGTTTCAGTCTTGTGTGTGGATTCCAAGTAAGTCTCTTGTCAAGATGGAGTCCTAAGTATCGAATCTGTTCAACAGGCGTTAGTTAACATTTTAATTTACATTATTATCAAAAGCTCAAGTTTAAGAATTCTACTGTAGTAAGAATATTTTCATGTATTGCACAGAAGAAGACACCACAGTTTCTGATGCACTAATCTGGATTAATAATTGGACATTTACGTTTGCTTGCTCCAACAAATAATCAGATTTTTACTGCTTAATTTACATTTATTTGCATTCTTAGCAGCCCACCTTGCCGTCTACACGGATTTGCATAGGACCATTTCAATTTACATGTATTTCTGGCAGAGGCAGGAATTTTTAAGCATGTCAATCGCATTTCACTTCGATTAGAGAAGGCCACGGACATCGCGGAGTGCCTGTCGCTTTCTTGACATGAATGTCTGATACAAGCTGTCGTAGGATGTGTATTCCAGTATTCGTAGCGGCAGTTCCCAAAGTATTCATGTTCTAAGACAAATGTAACATTCATAATATTTTTACTATTAACCGCAAGAATCTGTGAGACTTCATCACTCCTTATCGCTGTTCAATTGGTTTTCTGTTTAGCTTTACATAATAGCAAAGCTTAGTTTCTTTCTTTTTTGGTGCTAAGAATGAGTGCAATGTTGTTTACATTCTAAATTGAGTTAATTACGCTATATCTTCTAATTATGTTTATGAAATTTGTGTCTAAAGGCAGGGTTTTCCACTCTTTAATTTTCTTTTCACTGTTTTATATAAAACAATAAATAAATACAAGTTTAACTAATTGTGCAAATTATAATAGAATAAGATCAACTAACTTGGTTCTTCATAGTATTATAAAATTTTCAAAAACAGTATGAATTATATTTTGAAAAAATAAAATAAAATTGCCTTCTAGCTCTTTGCCGGTTATACCTCAATTAGATTTCTGTCACGCACCACCGTCTTCTAATTAAAAACCTTACACTAAAATATATTTATAAAATCGAAATTGACGACAGTAATTACATACATTTGAGTATACTTCAATTTAGCATTTATGCATATTTAAGAATGTATAAATTAATATTACATAAACGTAGGTAAGTTGTGTGAAGGCATCACCCCACAGAATTTCGTGTTAGAAGCTTCGGAAGCCACAATTAAAAACAAAATTGAATTTATAGTTCTCCAGAATTTAAATTTTGGTTTTTTAGTTTTAGGTGTTCCGAACCAATGCTCAGTTCTGCCAATGCCTACCAATGCTATGCGAAGTTCAGCTCACACCTCATTATTGCCAGCCAGGACTGCCCCCTCCCCCGGTTCAATTTCCACTACCTTACCACTCCAGTAGTCATACGCCTAATGGTGCATTAGTAGTAGCGTGTGATCTGTGATATGTCTCCTCCTTTGTCTAATTATAAAGACAAGATTGTATAAAATATTAGAAAATGAGAAACGACAAGCAAAGAAATGATATCTAGTGTAACATAACTCCCAAATTCAAAATAATTAGTCACACATCCATCTCTCATATGGCAGATGAGACCCAACTATGTCAGCAAATGATATCATTTATCCCATATTTTTCAAAATTACTAATCATATTACAAATGAATAAATTTTTAAAATAACATTATACAAATCATCACTTTTTAAAAAAATATTTCTTTTTTACCAGATCGGCTATTAGGACAATATGATTTTTTTTTTTTTGCAATTGATAATGTGAGGTTTAGTCTTGTGATCCCTACAGATATCCTTAAGACATCTCTACTAACTCTTTAGTGTTGTAACTAGTGAATAATGTTAAATAATAATAGTTATGTAATTGAAGGATGAAAGAAAAAAAATTTAAAAACAAGAACAATAACAAAATAAACAAAGACATTTATGGAACCAGTAAAATAAATAACGGACCAAAAAATATATAT
>NW_027115270.1:1918182-1938508 GCF_000696795.3 Halyomorpha halys | reverse complement strand
AAAAGAAGCCGTAGCAACAACCACACATGTTCCTTTGCCTGCTCTCAGATACCACCACCTTCTGATGCTATTTAACCTAAATAGATAACGTTTCTTTTTTTTTTTTTTTTTGTAACTGTCGTAACAGATCATATTTAGCCATCCTTGTTCCTTCTAGTTATAAATCCTACCAGTTAGTTAAATAGAATAAATCAAACTAGCCCAAAGACGGTGGAACTCCGGTTCAGTATTGCTTGGTTATTATGACCTACAACTACATGCAGGATACACCAAAAACATTAAAACGACACTATAATATTATTGCAATGCCTTCGAATTTATGCATTTGTTTGATGATCTTAGTAATTCAGTGTCATATACTACCTATAGATACTTTTAGTGTACTAGTCCTAGATAGGTTAAAATAAATAAGCGGGCTTTATGACAGGATTTAATTTAAAACGAATTATAAATTACAAAAATCATATTAAATCATATTTAACAGACTAAGAAAATGGATATGTACATAATAAAATCAAAAGTAAGTTTGTGAATACAAAAGAAAAGGAACTTTGGCCGAAAAAATTAAAGTTTTTCTTTTTTTTCAAAATGTACTATTTTGTTTTTAAATAAATTAAATGAATGTCTACTGTTTTGTATTGAATCGTACCGAAGATTTATTTGATTTAAAATAATTGGATTGCTCCATTTTATTGCGTTCTTCCCCTCTGCTTGGTCCAAGTAGATTCATGCTCTGCTATCCTTAAGTGAGCATTAAAGAAATTAAAAGATGCGAAATATTACTTTACTGTAAGGGTATCCTATATATCTCACTGAGGTAATTGTAGATATATTCTTACTTCTGAATGCCCTCCGTCCAAAATAGTGAGCCAATTTTAATTGGATTTTAACTATAATTTAGGATTTGATCCTCAAACACTATTTTTACCAAATCTTGGTTTTATCCGTAATAAGATCAAATTCGATCACTAGATACGATTGAAAGCAGTGAATTTAAATAAAAGAATTATAAAAATATAAGGATACCATTGAAGACACCTCTAAGACAGGATCTCCAAATAATGTATTTTAGAGAAATAAAAATAAACCAAAAAATTGTTTGAACTATTCGGATTGATTAGCTAGTATTAATAAAGGAAAAATTACAGAAACTGTAAGACGTAGAGATATCTGCTAGCACTCAAATTAAAGCTAATTAAATTTACTATAAAATAGCGAATAATGTTTATGTTTGTAGGAGTAGTAGTTTTTATGATATTTGGCGAAATAAACTCATAAAATGTTAATTTTTAGTTGATCGTACAAAATGTTGGATTTTTGAAATAATTTATCTCTAGACCCATTAGACGCATATATGTCTACCAACACTCAAAATAAAGGAAATTTAACTTACTATAAATTATAGATAGTTTTCATTAAAGTAATAAAAAATTGGAATGAAATAACTGCCTTTTTCCTCCTCTTGGGCTCTTGTAGTATTTATTTTTGCTTCTTATTGTACCTAGCTACTTATCGAGGAAACAAAATAGATATTTTCTTGGTATCTGATAATATTTCGTTTTTTCCCCCTAAATAATGACTAGTCTTTTAACATATTCAAATAAAGAAAAAGTAAATAAATTAAATCCAGTCTTCTACTAATAAAATTGTTGACAACTGCATGAAAAGTAAAAGGTGTTGACGGTTTGCAAATGATTTGTTCTTTTATTCCACACATATCAATCAACCATTCAATTAAGCCCATCATTTTAAATTATTTAATATTCCAGAGACTGGACCTAAAATGGATGGGATTTAATTAAACCTGTTGACATAAATCCTCTAGATATTTTAATAATAAAAATATATAACCTTTCCTTTAATTATTATTTACATAATTATGTAAAACAATAATTTTTATTTTATTAATTAAAGTAATATTTTTAAAAAAAATTACTAATTCGCTCTCAGTACGCTTCAGTGAAGATCCAATCCCACGCTAAATCACTGAAAGCCCTTGCTGAATATTTATTTTATAAATATGGCAGTCCAATCTATATCGTATCGAAATAAAAAAAAAAATGTTATTCCAATGATTTAAAAATTGCGTGCCTCTCTACTCATATTAGTAGATAATTTTTTTTGTTATTTCTTTGCTCCGTATTATACTATATCGTCCATTGTTAAATTTGAATGGATTTGTATTATAGCTGTAAATTTTTGTAATACTTAATATAAATAATTATAAAGATTATTTTCAATGTTAAACCAATTATTTCAGAAATTTTATTAATACAATATTATATTTAGTAATTTAAAAAATGATTCGGTAGTATATAAATAATTTAAACACTTACGAATAGTTTTTAAATATTTCATAGATTGAATTTTTTGTTTAGATGTTTTACTAAAAAAAGAAAAATCTTATTATTTATATATAAATTAGTACTAAAACTAATACTTAATCAAACAAGACAAAGTACAGTATAACCTCTATAATGGAAATTATTTAATTAGCAATACCAATTATTCCTTTGTGTTAGATCAACAAACCGTACACCTTTCAGGTCGAACGAAGGATATTCGGGAAACGAGATTTGGAAACAAGATTACGAACTTGAGGATCTGTGTGTGTATGAAGTTTATAACGGTATGATAATTATCTGTTTTAGGCAAAGCAAGTATAGTCTAAACACTAAGTTTTCGTTGATTATCTTATTTTTTTAAGTTATGTGTATCATGGTTCAACATATTACATTCTGAAATTTTAATAATCTGTTTTATAATATGATGCGATTACGTTAAAATAGCTGATCTAAATTATTTTGTAAGTGACGGTACACGGATAGAAGATAATGTCAAAAACCAGTCATATTTCTATGACATTTAAGTGAATCGCTTAAAGCTTTAATTTAAAAAACAAAAGTCTTCATTTCTGAATGAAACGTTTGTATAATATTGATAATAAAATATAGAATATATCGGAATAATGAAAAAATAAACTTATTGTTCATTTTTTTACTAAATTAAATTAGATTAAATTTTTAAGAGTATTTTGCGTACTGAAAAAGTGAAATGGGCCAGGAAGAGATCTCATTAAAATATTTTGAAAAATTTGTTTATTTATGATTGAGGTAGTGTATATCATTCATTTCTAACCTATAGATTTTTTAGAAGTTAGTTTTTTGTAACAAAAAAAAAAACGGTTATATTTGAAAGAATATTTTTTAAATTATTAAATGTATACATGTATACAATATTTCCTGAAATGAAATCTATCTCGTAGCAAATAAAACATTATGAAGCTTTTTATCCTTACTGAAATTACATTAAAACAGTGACGCGGCTGGGAGGGAAGTGTTGGGATCTCTTCGATCCCTGCTATGCCTTCCACACGGGGTTGGCAAGGTTTGGCTCGGATTTCCCCTGCAGAATACAAATATTGTATACGGGAATTCATTTTATTGTTATTTAAATTTAATTTTCTTTGTCTAGTGCAAAACTTATTTTTTAGTATTTGATCAGTTTTATTTTACTATATTTTAATTGATATAAATCATGATACTATTTTCTTTATTTATATATTTCTTTTTTATTATTATTTAAATTTTTTTCATTCAATTCAATGAGAACTATTGTTATCATTTACATTTTTTCCCTTTTCCGTTTTTCTTTTATTCTTCTATACTTGAACGTATTGAATGAATAAATATTTGAACAGTAATTATTAATATCCTTAATTTGTGACAGAGTGCATTGATTCTCAATACTTTTACAAAGGATTTTGGATTGTAAGGATTGGATATATAAGCCTTATTATAGTCATGTAGATCAGTCATTTGTAATGGATTGAAAGTATAGACATATTTAAATTTAAGACTTTAAGGTTCCATACATAGCCGATCTAGCCCGAACCAGGTACCAGTTTTCCCATTATAAACTCTCTATAATTTAACATCAAATTTAGTCGATGAATTTTTATGTAAATGTCAATAAAGAAATAAACAAAAAATATGTAGTTTTCGTATTTAAATTTAAATGTAAAAGCTACATATTTTATTTATTTATTTATCGACATTTACAACTGTATTTACATAAATATAAATAAGGATCCTATTCTATAATAAGCTGAGCTTTGGAGCTTCTCTAAACTATCGAATTTGTGCAGATTTGGCCAGAATCAGATACTGACCCTTCCATGATAAACTTCCCCCACTTGTTTCTAACCTGTCTTTTCCTTGAATACCTAATAATCTCCCTAGGAATCTGAAAGATGATGACCCCGGGATCTTCTTCTCTAGTAACGCTATTCGATTTCTATCAATGAGAAGATTCTCCACACTTTTTTATCATATCATTTTATATTTAATAGCAAATTTACTAGTTGTAAATAATTGCGTACATTTGTAAATATCAATAAATATATTTAAAAAAAATTAAATATAACAAATATTATACATACTAAAATTGGTAACTTAGTAAATAGACAGATTAGCTTGATTTTGATCTACAGAATCAGCCAGTTAAACTGTTTCTTCATTCGTATTAATATCAGAGGAAATCATAGATAATTTATCTCTATCCTTCGTAGTAATTATACAATGGGGATTATAGTAAGTTTAATTGATCTAACTAGATCTAACTACTTGAGTTGGAGGCAGAAGATTGTAGATGCCATCCATGCTAATAGTCATGCTAATCGGAGCGAAGGATAACAAGCTGGGGTTTAGCATGCAGATTAGAACCTTCGTGTAAAATTAGGATTTCGAGTCGTCTACCTTTGACCGAGCCTACTCTTAATTTACACACTTCCTGGAGGCCTACGCACAAAAAAACATATATTTTACGCACTTATGCAGCTCACCCCTCTGGATTTTTTTTTCTAACAAGCTATTTATTCCTGATATTTATAAAGCAGGAAATGCTGTTAATATTAATGTCGTGTTTACCCTAGATTGAGGAAATATTGGGATAGGAATAGTAAATGTCTACTAATCAAAACAAATTTAAAAATAGTTGTTAAACTTTCTATAAAAAATTCAATTCAGCAGTTATACCCAACTTTTACAATTAATGTTTTATAAGAATACTTTTAGAACCTATTAAAATAGCTGAGCTTCCGAATATTGCAACTAATTATAAAAGAGAGCCCACTAATTTTTAATCCCATATATCATCATGAAGCTGTTTAATGAAGCTTTAATTTAAAAATATTCAAAAAATTCTTGGAGCATATCGGTAGGATTATGGAAGCCAGAAAATACAAGTTTCCTACAAAACATAAAAAATAGTTTATTATCATTCTTGAGAATGTCCTTTTTTTCATTTATTTTTTTAATATCAGATCAGAGGTACAATTTTTTTTTAACAACTGATTATGGGGGAGGGTGTATAGTATAGTCTCATACAAAAGACACCCCTAACTATATACAATGTTATAAATAAAACAAAAAAATAAGATAAAATAAATATTTTAAAATAATAATTCTTAATAAAAGATAAAAATAAAGTTAATAATAAAAACATGATATTTATGGATTTAACAAAATGAAGAATTGACTTCTAATGGAAAAAAATAAAGTGAATTTAAGAAAAAGATAAAGAGAGAAAAAAAAAAGAAATTAAGATAAAATCAAATTTTAGAGTGACAATAACAGAACTGATAAATATAGAATTTATAACGGGATTTCCTACAGCCGCCTGGGATTCAGTCTTCGGGGGTCACTGCTCCTTTAACTGTCGGTAACTGGGAGTGGAACTTCATGTATTTTTTTAGATAATCAATATACTAGCCTACAATGTGTCCGCGCTTACCTACTACTTATACTATAATTGCATAGTGAGTATTTATAAGTAATATTTATTTATACATAAGAATTTTTAAATAGAAAAGTAGTTTCAATATTTACAAATAATATATTTCTTTGGATAGTATAATATTTATTTAGTTTGGAGAAGGAAAATGTGGTCGAATAGAAAGGATTTAAAAGAGAGCAACGGTTTTGTCCAGGATCTGTAGTAGAAGGAATAGAGTTCCAATGGGAGGCAGTTTGGCTAAAGAAGGATTTCTTGAACGCTACAGTTTGTGAGCTGGAGGGTAGAAGATAGAATGACAGGACCTGGTAGTATGGGATTGGACACAGGATTTGTTGATGTTTATGATTGTTGCTTAAAGGCGTAAAACCCTCTGGTCATCAACGCCTATGGCATGATAAAAGTAAACAAAAAATGATAAAAAAAAAAAAAAACAATAAATAAAAATTGAAGAGGAGTTATAATTTATAAAGAAGGCGATGTGCTTTTTTAAAAATTCAAACAATAATGTAATTTTAGCTTCCTCATCTGTGAGAGCTTCTGATATTTTGGGGTCAGTCCTATCCTGTTTATTATTGGCAAATAGTGAGTACATTATTAAAAAATATGTCTAATCGTAAGAATGGATTGACAGTATTTGCACGTTGAAGGTGGCAGTTTTCTGATCAGCTGAGAGTGCGTGAGGAGTGTATGACCTATTCTCAAGCGGGTTAGAGCAACTTCCTCCCTGCGACTGTTGCGGTAGGATGTTGACCATGGTTTTACTGATCGTTTTATTTCTTTTAATTTACTCGGAGAGCTTTCATCCCACTTGGCCTGCCATTTTTCTAATATTTGTAATTTAAGGGGTGTATTGAGTTCTGATGGGGTAGGAACGGCGGTGCCTAACTAATTACTTAGAATAGGAAAGATGTAGAAACAGAGTGCCAAGCACGCTTAGATTCCCTAAGGGTATGTCAGGAGTTCAACAAGCAAATGCTATTTTCTCAATATATTTAAAAAATATAAATAAAAAAGAATAAAAATAAGGAATATTCAGCGCATTCCAGTATTTACTTTGTACTGTTTTTCTTGTTTTCTCACATACTCGAAGGATAGTTGTAACGACATATTTTTAAGTGCAGAAGGGTGCCGCGATTTTTTCGTTAGCTTAAGGGTTTCTAAGTAAACGTCGAATATTAAGTTAGAACTAGAGCGTTTTCACAAGATAATTAATTCTGATTAACTCTAATAAAATTAAATTACCCATATTCACAATTATTACTTTAGAATAATAGGATATATCCAATACTGCACAGTTATAATACTTTTACTAGTTTTTTTTTTTTATTGTATGTCATAATATATTTATAAATCATACAATGAACAATACAACAATACAAATTCATCAAAACCTGTTATATCGCAATATTAAGAGTTGAAATTAGTTGGTTTGTTGCAGGTAACATTGTAATGACTGTAGATTCTAGTTGCTATAATTGGACAGGAGCCAGACCAATTTTAATGAATGTAAACTAATCCGAGAAACTATGATTACTTTATGAATACACTTTTTGAGCGTATTCATCATTGTATAATGATTTCATAAACTACTTTTATTTTCTGAAACTGAATTGTTAATGTAGTAATGTTTTATTTTTATTACTGATAATTTTGTGTACTATTAGTTTTTGTTCTTTCTGTGTCTAAATGCATGATGATTGCTCACGGTGTAATATCATCCGTAGATCCTCAATCGGGGCTCACCCAGCCTCTGTCATGTCTGTACTAATCAAGTCTGTGAATAAACCACTGAATAATATATTTTTTTTTTTTATTCAGATGTTTACCGAAAGAATAGCTTACGCCATTTTTTTCATAATCTAAGTTCTCTAATCTTCATAATCTAAGTTTCATATAGATGTCGTTCAGAATGCTATAATTATATATACTTCATTATACGTTTCATCGCTATATTAGTCAGGTCTTTTAGGATTCTTAGAGGAAAAATAAATGCATTTCTGATTAAAGCTTAGCTTCGAAGTTCGTCAACCCAAGATTAATCATGGGCATTTTTTGGTTTCAGAATTTTTCCGAGTATGTAATTAGCTTATTTAGAAACTTTCCTCTAAGTAGCGTAGGTAATTGTTAACATAGCAACCACAAAACTCAAAAATAGTATTTATTTTATTGCAGTAAATGATTTCAACTAGTGCAGAAAGGATACATTTTAATAATAAATGTCACAAATATAATAAAAATATAGATAACTACTAAGAAGATAGTGATTTATTCCACAGGTTCGTACTCGTTACGAAAAATAGTATAGTTTAGTATTACAGAATAAATAAACAAGTTAGAGTATTCTTATTGGTTATTTGCCGAAATACTATCTCCAAATCTGGTAGGAATTACGGGTTATGCAGATACTATTAAAAAAAAATTCAGAATACTAGCCAAAGAATATGAGCTGTAGACGCGAAGTGGATATCTGAATTTCTAAAGTGAACCTAATCAATTTATGAGACCTATTGTCTTCCATTCATGAAGTCCTGCTAACAATCAAAGTTGGTTCAGTGCTTAACCCGAGGACTAACAGCTGATAATCTAAGTTATTTGGAACAGCTGATGGTTTATTCAATCAAAGCATTACTATGCCATTGTTAGGATGAGGTTAGAGATAGGAGGATAGATTAGGTCTATTAATTAAATGAAATAAAAGGGTCTGACTGGGAAGACTATGAAATATATTTTCAAAAAAAACTATTTTGTAATTTTTTTTTTGACAGTGAAGAATTATTCAAATTTCGGTTAGAAAAAAAGTATTAACTGAAAACAGATTTTAGTTAAAATAAAAAAAATTTTATATATAATCTTTTTACTTTCTTGAGACTGATTTTTATTATTAAAATAAAATCAATGCTATTCAAATCAAAGTCTCAAAACATTCTTTATTTTCTCAAAAGTCCAAGGCTAGAGAAAAGAATATTCACTGAAAAAATACTTTAGTTCTAATAAAAAAATAAATAAAAACATTGTTTACAATGTACAAAGTAAACATAAAAACCGTAAAAATACTGTTTTTATTGCTGATATTTTTTAAATAATAATGCTATTCTCGGTCTCTTTACTGCATAAATAGATGAAAACTTAGGTGTTAAAATTTATATTTAAAATCTTTTAGCTGGAAACTTCTATCATTAGATATAATTTTCATCAAACAATTTCATCAACAAGGAAATGAAAATGACTACTAAAAAGTAAAATAAAATAAATCATCGAAATATTTGCATTTCAATTATTAAATCTTAAAATTAATATTTATCCCATATTTTATTTAATTTTGCTATAAAAATATCGATTACTTAATATTAATTAACGTAACATTGTATTAAAAAGGGCTACGTACGTTGAATCATCAGCTTCAATGAAACTTTTCTTGGTGATACTACGTCGAAAAATATTAGACACGTTTATGGGGGTTTTAGGCAGAAAAAAAATATCCTTAAAAAATAAAACCTTAAAATTTATAATTTTTGATTTATATGAAAATTTTTATTTATGGCTTTCAAAAGAACCTAAAAAGTTATGACTTGATTTTTTCTAAACAAAAGTTTTTTTCTAGTTTACAAGAAGCGACTTTTTTGAGCAATCAACAATCTTTTGTTCTTATTGTATAAGAAAGAACAAATTGATTGGTATATAATAATCATCAAATCCATGCAGACCAAAATATAAAAAAGATTCTAAAATTATGTAAAATATTTATTTTTTTCGGCTCCATGGACACGAAAGAAAAAAACGTTTCATTGGAAGCGGTGGTACGACTTGCGTAGTCTCCTCTTGTAAGTTAAAGAAAGCAATGAAATATCAAAATTAAAGTTCATTCAAAACTGCATATTTTACTGGAAGTTTTTAGATTAAATACTCAATAAAAATCCAGTCTCTAGTCATGATTATGTGTAGAGATCATTGCGTCAAATTACAGTTAAAACTTTATCTCATAAACATTATCCATATTCACATTACCTATATATCAGTACCACCATTAAATAAATAAATTATAGTAAAATAATGCTATTGTTTAAATAAAATCAATAATCTATCCATACTGAAGACTCAAAATATATTTTATTTCCATAAAACTCTAACGTTTCGGCCAATTCGGCTATTCTCAAGGACAATCTATCACAAAGCATCTTTTATTATACATTTAACAATTTTAGCAATTAACATTATTATTAATAAAATAGTATACCTTAAATACCAATTTATACACACATAAAATATATAAAAATACTTTTGGAGACTATTCTGCCAAGGTCACCAGTTTCATTCAAAATTACATTATGAGACAATAAAACATCAGTGAAATATATTAATTTATTGATATGATATTCTTAGCGTGTGTCTAATTACCTATTTTATTATTCTTTCATTAATTATAAAACTTTTAATTAAAATCAATTTAACAAGCAAGCGCATGTCAAGCATAACATTTGTTTATTTCAACCGTATTTTAGTTGAAATTATTATTTTATTGCTAAAATTCTTATAAAAATTAATTATTACTATTAACATAAATTTTTACCCATATTTTTCATAAATTGAATTTCTTAAAATCTCTGCATAGTGTTGGTTCAGATTTCTCATATGTATAAACTTGAGTCTCTTCAGCTGTTTTGTAATAGGTTGTCTTCAAGGAGGCCTTTGGAATTGGCCGAAACGTTGGACTTAATAAGTAATAAAGAACTTTTTGAGACTTTTAATTTAGATACATTTGATTTTATTTAAACAATAATAAACATCTTCAAGAAAGTGAAAAAAATTATATACAAAAATACTACTTGATCCTTTTTTTAATAAGATACTCTTACATTCCATACAAATTATTCTGTGTCAGGCAAGAGGAATGTTTAAAAATAAATACATAAAATCTACCGTATTATCTAATCGCTAATCTTCGGTATTATCTATGATAGAAATGAATGAAGTAATAAAATACGATTGAATAAAGTGGAAATAGGAGTACTTAAGAACCAATTTGGTTAAAAATGTTAGAACTCCGAACCGTTTCAGGCCAGAGGTATTTCCCGATTTTTTTCGTTGAACTGAGTAATTAAAAAATATCGGGACTAGGTTTTATCAGTTCTGATATTAATCGAGATCGGTGGTGTTCTCTCCCCCCCCCTCTAATGTGGGGAGGGGGAGCAGTCAATTCAATTTTGATAGCTGTTAGTAAATTACAGTGGTTCCCGGTAGGCAGCGCTGGCTGGACATAAAACCGCCAGTAAATCTGCAGATGGAGGGGGTACGCTCAACTTAATTGGCATTTAATAACTGCAATAGATCTGCTTTAGGAGGGATCATTGCTTTGATCCATGCGAGACTCAACTCGAAACAGGTATGGAATCTATAATAGCTCCAATCGTACACAAAGGGATTGTTTCCAGGGAAAAATTATATTCTACATACATTTTTTTTTAAATCTACTTATTGATAATTACATAAAAATACTTCTAGTAAATTTGATGTAAGGTCATAATGGAATGACAGAGTGCAGCCATGTAGAGAAACAACCCATTGGTAGCACTCTAATAATATTTCTACATTATAAAGTTAGACCATCTTCTTTTCAGGCGCCTCGGTGGATTTAATTTTTTTTAGAAGCGTATATTCACACATTGGCAAATAATACAATTTAATATTGTTCGTTCCTCAAAGAATATTTAATTCATTTTAATTTTTATAGTCATTAAAATAAAAACTAAAAGTCACTAGGATTATAATAAATCAAAGGTAATACCACTCATAGCAATGGCTCTTGTGAGATTGTGGACATGTCGTACATTGACAACCTACTCGCTATAATTGTCTGTTTGAAGAGTCAGATAAGTAAGGCAACTAAGAAGGGCGGAAGGCAATCTAAGGTATCATTAACACCCAGATATACATATAGCATATCTCCCATATGTATGTACCAGATATTCAATAACATCATTATAGGAGGGTATGAAAAAAAAAAAAAAAAAAAGGCGGAAGTGGAGGGAGTTTCACGCCGTTTTTGAATTCCAGCTGCTTTTTAAATATTGATCTATTACTCTATCTTAAAATTTTCTCTTCCCGTTTTAAGCTAATATTTCAAAAGTTATATAGGACCGTCGCTCCAAGTGTCTTAGTGGGGCGGGTCCGGCGGGGAAGGATTGCCTGTTTTTGTGTTATGATCTCCCCTTTGTAAGATCTTTAATTGTTTATAGATATCAATGATAGTAAATGAATCGATTTCCGAATTATTTTAATTACCTTCATTCTGCAGCCGAGACAGCATTTGAAATACCAAAATTTTCAGAAAGAAACGTTCAAATTCCAGTGTTGTAAATGATGGTGAATACTGCTAAGATATGAAATTTAGTCATGGGACATCCGACACTTTATATCTCTTCATGTATACTTTTTTTCCCATGACCGGTTAGTTATTGAATTCCAAAATACAATTAGATCCGCTTCTTAAAACCAATTTTAAACGAATTATGAACTATTTTTTTTTACTCTCAAGAAAAATATTTTTACTAGTTCTGATTTAAAATGAAAACAAATCTAAATATATTTAAAATCTATTACGTCTCACACTTGTCAGTATCGATAAAAAAAAAATTAAAAATTAATTAACAAAAAAATAGGATTAATTTAATTAATAATACTATTCAAGTAGTATTTTACTACAGATTTGTGTCGAAAGAGTTTTGTATTTATATATTTTTATAAAAATAAGTACTCGGAGGTTCATAAATATTGATTTTTTTCCTCTCTGAAATTGCAACATTTATACTTATAAAATCAAAATAAGACTTCATACAACGAGATTTTTTTACAATGCTTTATTATTTTTAATAATTCAGATATATATACATAAAAATATTTTATAAAGGGTGCTAATTAATGTTAATAGTCAGTTGGGAACGTAAAAAACATGAATCGCCTTTTTTAAAATTTTATTTTTTTTAAAAAAAATAAAAATACAAATAGATTCAGTATTGAAAATCTTTAGACCCTTAGGTGAGCGCTTTTGAAATATTTGAATATTTTTTCATTATCTTTAAACCCACAAAAAACAACTAGTGCGAAATATTGTTTTCCAATGATGGGCAATTAAAAAGAATGACATTGTTCTTTGGACTGTAATAAATATGTAATTTTTTCCCAGGATATTAAAAAAAACTTTACGAGGTTCAATAATGTATTGTTTCACATTATTGAACCTCGTAAAATTCTTCTTATACTTGTAAAAGCTTATTGTGTATCCACACTGTTCCACAATTACATCGAAACAGGAAGCGGATGATATACGAATATCGTAATGGGCATGTGAAACACCTTGAGCGTCTACTTCAAAGTTCCAATAAAATATTAATAAAAAAAATATTTAAATCAAAATTTAAATGAGTTCAATAAAGATAGTGAAAACTAATAAATAATAAAAAAATCATTATTCTATCACAAAACACGCATGTTTTTCGATCACAAATTATTAATTTCATAAGGTATTTTTATCCACTACCTTAGTGCTTGAGAAATCTAAAAAACAAAATTTTAAAGTTCAAAAGTTAAGAAAGTCCACTGTTTGTCTTAATTTAGTTGACAGTTGTTGAAAACTTTTTGATGAAGCGATCGCCCGTGGGACCAGGAGAGGAAAAATTATGATAGTCTATTTGAATGAAGTTAATAATGTTTGAAAAACTCCTGATACATAATAAAGTCTTATTTGTCAATTTTCAAATGTTGAAAGTTAAAAATCACAAAAGATTTGGAATAAACTAATTTTTATTACTGCCTCAAAAAATAGGAGATATTTTAATTGTTAGAAATAAATATTTACACGCAGTAAAAAGTTTAAGACTTCCAGTTCTGTTTAAAAAAAAAATACTTGCATATTTCTAATGTAATCTTTGTATATATTTTGTTTTTTTATCTATAATACATATATTCAGCAACAAGATATTAAATGTTTTATCTATTATAATAGGCATTATGAATAATTTAGATCAAATTATGAAAATTTAAAATTAAAAGTGAAATTTTTTTGGTTGATTTCTGTAATTAATGATTATTTGATATAAACCTTTTACTATGGAAAAATACTAAAATTGCGAATAACTAGGACATATAAAAGTATATATAGAAGTTAGGGTTCCAACAGATTCGAACTAAACAGTAGTTGTTTCCCTAAATTTCATCTCACGAGTTAAAGATTGTTTAAAGAACATACTTAATTTTTCTATTATATTATGTTTCCATTGAATAATATTATTGAAATGGGTTACTTTGTTTAAGAGATAACACTGCTTTACTGACGTCAAAAGTTTGGTGTTGCTGAGTGTGGTACACCAGTGGTAGTAAAAGGTGCAAAAGTAGTGTTAATAATAGATTTTAGAAAGTGAAGAAAAGTGTATATACTATACGCATAAGCTTTGTTTTATGTGTTAAAATTTTATTTGAAAACATCTAAATAGAGAAATATAAACAAAGCATAAACTAAAAATTTTCTATCATTTTTTTCATCATTCAAGTTTAATTTATAAATTTATTTTAGTTTCGTTTTTTATTTTAATATTCATCGAATTTTATAAAAAAAAAAAAAAAATGAGATGTCCTTAAACTTATGATTGATTGAGTATTAAATATTTTTTAATATTAAAAAAATAATGTTTAAATTAAAATATTTATTGAAGTTAAAGAGGCGTTTTCATTCTAGATTTGGCACGACATTAATACTTAACACTAATTAATCTTGAATTAAATGACCTCAGACTTCGGTTTATGAATATTCCAAAATATAACCTGATTATAAATCTTAGTTATTAGATTTTAAAGCAGATACAAAAAAAAACTAAACGAATATAATGGGTTGGACTAGTAGCTAGAATCAATGTGTTTCCCAGATACGAATGTAACACTGAACCATAAATATTTGTAGCTAGTTAGCAGAATGCAATAGTAAAAAAGATATGACCGAGTTGAGTAGCTACGTGATGAGGCTGCAGCCAATACAATCTTCTATAAGATTGCAACAGCGAAGACGATAGCTACTGACCAACTAACTGGCTGTGTCCTTACAATCTATGTTTTATCTCATGTTCTGCTACTTATTGCTAAACTTATTTCATATTTAAAATATATTTAATATTCTCAATTTAATATAATTTAATAATTAAAAAAAAATCGATCGTATAAAAATTCATTAAAATAAACTTACTAAGCATGAAATGAAATATCTCACTATATAAGCTCTTAGACACTTTAGTACAGTAATATTCACTATCGCAATGGTGAGTTCGAATTCAATTTACACAATTACAATTATTTAAAAGGCACAATCGAACAGAACCCAAATGGCACGGAACATGAA
Organism: Halyomorpha halys; assembly: GCF_000696795.3. NCBI lineage: Eukaryota > Metazoa > Arthropoda > Insecta > Hemiptera > Pentatomidae > Halyomorpha > Halyomorpha halys. The sequence goes on along the minus strand of NW_027115270.1, from coordinate 1,923,330 downwards.
TTGGACCGATAAGGAGAAGGGTGAAAAAGCTAAAATATATGATTCATCTTTCCTCCACCTAATTTGTTCCTTGTTTCCTCTCCTAGATTATTTTTCATTGCTTCATTAAATCAAACATGAACTATGAGCAACTAACCTATGAAAACGACAATAGACAAAATGGTATGGAGCTGGACTGTTGCGTGACATCTTATTTAGCAGACTCCCAATTACGTTAAAAGTTACATCGTTTTAAAATGCTAAATGATGGAAATATTTATCCATTAAACATCCTTTACCATGTTAAAGATATTTCTAATGTCTCTAAATTTTCTTTAAACTTTAAAGGTTACTGCTAAAAGACCATATATTAAACCCACACAATCGATCAGTTATGCAGTCTTAATCATGCAGGAGGCAATTATATTTAAGATATTAATTTATCAGCTCAGATATTCAGAGGTAAATAAAAGACTAAATTATTTTTAATAATGAACGAATAATAAATTTAAGAAATAATTACAATTTTTTGATATAACAGTTTTTTTTCCGAAATGAGGAAATTTTAAGATAATGTAATCGAGCAATATTTAAAAATCGTCTGAAATTGAAAATCGGCGTGAAACCTCCCACTTCCACCCTCCATGGTTGCCTTACTTATCTGACTTTTCAAACAGACAATTATAGCGGATAGGTTGGTCGATGTACAACATATTAAAATCTTACAAGAGGAGCCATAAGACACAAAAAAGGCCATCCTTCCACGCCGGACCCGCCCCGCTAAGACCCCCGGAGAGCTGTGGTCCTATATCACTTTTGAAATATTAGCTTAAATCGGGAAGAGGAGACTTTAAGGTAGTTTAATCGAGCAATATTTAAAAAGCGCCTGAAATTGAAAAACGGCGTGAAATAACAGTTCATATAGAGAAATGTTTTTATTCGGTAATGGTGGTCAAATAGATTGATAGATCACAGCGTACTTATCAATCCATGATTGATATATAGCATATATACACAAACATATACTAGATTCAATTTAGAGAGTACAATGTAGAGATACAAGATTCAATTTTGGTTTCTACTTTTTATCTTTTTTAAACTATAATTCAGTATATCCTAAATACAATATATCTGAAATATTATCCATTTATAAGAATTTTATTCTATTTTTATATTTTTTTTCACCTTCTTCTCACACAAAGTTATAAAACATTTTCTTTAATAATTTTTTCTCTTTTTTTTTTTCCTCGACCCTATTTACGCCATTCTCTCTATTCCACTCTCTCATACCCTTCTCCAGTGATACGCACATTGAATCAATTACACAAATGTAACGAAATTATCAATAAATAGAAATATAGAAATAAATAGACAAAAATTCTATAAACAAAAATGAACCAAGGCCTTGAATATGTGTTGCTGGAAACTCTTCATTAACTCCGTGTTTCTTTATTATTATCTAAAAATCTGATTTAGTTTGTTAAAAAAAAAATTCGTTATTATAGAAATAATTATTACTTCCTTTATTTACTAGTATTTTACTTACAAGTCCAGGTCCTGTAAAAGGAGGATATGGTCTAATTTCCTCCCGAAGACCAGTCTATAGGAAATTGGGGCGAATATTCGTAACCTGTATGCGCTCTAGACTTAAGGCACAGGACAGTATCCCTTTGATTATAATCAGTTTTAAAATAAACAAAATTTAATGAATATCCAGTGAAATTATATTAACAGTACGAAAGATCAAAATATCACATTTTTTTAAGCAATATTTTAAGATTTAAAAATAAGTTAAAAATAAAAATAAAGAGAAACCTCGATGTGGCCCTGAGTAGTGATCCCTTGAAGATTGAGGGAGGTTTAAGGATAAGGATCTTTTACCACCCACAAAGGAATGCTTCTATTGTGCTTTTCTTAGTATGTAGGTTGCAACGTCCTCTGGTTGATACGTTGTTTTATTTAAGGCACAAAACACACTCGTAATCAAAACCAGGTATATCTATTGGACAAATTTAATTACTATTTGAGAAAAAAAAATGAAAATATAATCAACTGAAAATTGTAACTACATTCTCACGGTTTTTTTTAAAGACAAAAACACTTTATTAAAAAATCAGAAACAATTTGGACAATTTCTTATAGTCAGTAAATATTAAAATATATAAAAGGAACGCATTATTTTTTATTGGTCCTTAGTTTTTAGTTTAATCTTTTTCTGTATTTTAATTTTATTTTTTATTATTGTACATTTATATTATTATCATTATTTTTTAGTTTTTGGACCTGGATTTATTCAAATAATTATTTCTTGTAACTTATTTATTCCTTCAAGTATTTCTTTTAACTTAGTATTTTTTTTTAATCTATGTATTACATTTTTTTTTAAATTTACTTGTTTTCCTGTAAACTGATCTACTGCTCTGACTTTGATTTTACATTGCTATCCAATGATAAATTCGTTTAATTTGTTTAACGGACAGAACGTGGGTAGTGGATCACTGGAGAGGGTCTGAGAGAGTGAATTAGGCAGAATAAATTTGTCAATTAAATGAAATAAAATTGACAAATGGAATGCCATTGTTAAATAGAAAAAAATTAAAATATTTCTATTTAGTGTGTATACGAGTATTGATTGTAAAAGGAAAAGGTAAGAAAAAAATAACAAGTATAATCAGTGATTAATAGAAGTAATATATATAAAAGAATAATAGATACAAAATTATAAAAAGTAATATAAATAATCTGTGCCATATTCCACAGAGATTATTTCTTTTTTCATATGTTGAATGGAAAGTCTAACTGAAAACACATTTTTCACTTAAGAAATTTTAATTTTTTTTTTTTTTATGATGTTGATTAAATCTCTAGGAAATTTCGAAAAATACGATAAATAAAAATAAAGAAGATATTATATTGAACATAAAAACCTCTAATATCAATAAAATAATGTTTATAAACTTACATTTTATTTTTTAAAATTAAATTAGGGTTTTTGCTTGTTTACTATAATAATTGCTGTAGTTGAGGATATGAATTTTTCAGTAATAACTATTTCAATGAAATTTATATTAACATTAACGATCAATCTGCTAGTAAATACCTAGTACGACAAAAAGAGACATCACTGAGCTTATCTCACAACAGTATTCAGGAATTTGAGATATTGTTGGGCATGCCACTTCGGCTCTATTTTTTGCGGTATAATTCAAACTGTATTTTATCTAATGCAAATTTAACGCATATTTTAAAATCAACTTAAACATTTACGATGAATTTATAAAAAAAATTAATTAACAAGGATTAACTGTTGTATGATGCTTAAAAGCGGTGTACCAAGATATGAAAAGATTCCATTCAATATTATGTACCGAATATTTATTCTACCAGAACAAAGTCAATCAAATTTCTTAAATTTAAACTTTTACTGGGAATTTTTTGTTTTATCTTGTTTCAAACAAATTCAAATTCGGAATCGGTGAAGCTTAATTAGGTATACATGCTTTTCAGACTTATGTCAAAGGTAAACCTCAGATCAGTTTGATGTTTGGTTGATTCCAATATTAATAACTACTCCTTCAGTGAAATTTTTATCCGAGAGTTTACAAAAAATAATTAATTTAATTGTCCTATTAATCTTTAACGACATAAAAAAGGAAAACGATAATATTTTCTTTATTCTAAATATCAATTTATACAGTCTTATGAAGATTTTAAATACTGTAATATAAATTCAAGAATCGATCGGTTTAATAAAGTTTAGGTTCAGTTCAATAAATTAAGTGAGAGAGACTCCGACTGCTTTGCAAGTTTACCACCAGAGGGCTCAACAGTTAAACCAACTAAATAAATAGCCTATGTTTGCTTAAACTGCTTCTGGATAAAAGTTTTAAAGAGACATGTCTTCTTAAATACGCTGTTAGTTAAATAATGGGTCGTTCCCCGCCCGCCAGATAGAATAATATTAACCAAATATTTAACGAATTAGGTTACTTAAAAAGGTGGATATAACTTCTCAAGTCTTTAAGTTGATCATTGGATCACCACTTAATTAAAACTTTTAAGAGCTTAAATTCCTCATCAAGCTCTTCCTATAAAGCTTAAATGGATTTTGACTTTTATGGACTAATAATGGTTTTCCATGGTGATAATAATAAATATTTTATTATTGTGACTTCAAGGAATTGAAGGAAGTTACAGAAATTGGATCAATGATTTAAATTGTTTTGAATACGAAATATTGTTTTTTTATTGAAACATCATTATGCAAGCTACTAAAATCAAGATAAAATAGGTATTACAGTTTCAAGTTTTCATTCATACAATATATAAAGTTTAATTAGAAGAAGAAAGATATAATAAAATGAAAATTAAATGATAATTTATTCTAAAATATTAGAAAAAAAAAATGATTTTCAGTTCTCAGCATAAGTTCATTCCTATTGTTAAGATTTTTTTATTTATTATAGATATTATAATCTGCCACAACGTTGTTATGAAATAGGTAATAGTGATAACTGACCACATCAATACTAAAATAAAAAAAAATAAATACATAAAATCTCTCTTTCTAAATTTATACAAACAGAAGGAAAAAGAAAATGAACATAATCAAGCTATGCACATGAAAAAATAATAATAATAAAAATAAATAAATAAACTATCACTAGTCACATTTACACTGTTATATAAAATATTCACAATAAAGGTAGACCAGGGCTCTTTGAGATCCCAGCGCTTCCCTCTCACCGTAATGAGCCAGTGGAGGCTGAGCAAGTCCTCTAAAGCCGCAAACACTCAAATCATACGATATAGAAACAAATCAGGGGTTGTTTGGAAAAAGGGCCTAACCGCATTTAGTAGTTTATTTCGTATTTTTGTGTATTGATTATAAAGATAAATTAATATACGAAAATTGTAACTTTGCAAAACAGGAACAGACTATGGACATGCAAAAATATATACATTTGATCATCAATATGTAGACTTATATATGAAAAAAAATGTTGTATATATAAATATTTTTCCAGCCAATGTTTTTTTCCCGCCAAAAAAACTTTTTTTTATAATTATAAACCCAAACCATGGCATATAAGCTTCTGGCTATATATGATGTTATTTTACTTTATGTTTAGATTCGTTTTTTTTATTTATTATTTTTGTTAAAATTTT
>NW_027115270.1:1872802-1918004 GCF_000696795.3 Halyomorpha halys | reverse complement strand
CAGGAAATTGTGAATACTCTTATCGAGCTATCTTTTCTTACAGTATTTCTTTTTGGACTTGCCTATTCGCTCTTTTTTTAATATTATCCTATAAAGTAAAAATTAGGGTTTTTCTTGTTTAATGTAATAATTGCTGTAGTTGAGGTTATGAGTTTTCCAGTAATAAGTATTTCAATGGAACTTATTTTAACAGTAACGATCAATCTGCTAGTAAATATCTAGTACGACAAAAAGAGACATCACTGAATTTATCTCACAACAGTATTGAGGAATTTGAGATGTTTTTTGGCATACCTCTTTGGTTCTATTATTTGCGGTAGAATTCTAAACTGTATTTTATCTAATGGTAATATAACTCATGTTTTAAAATCAACTTAAAGTTTTACAATGAACTTCTAAAAAAAATTAATTAACGAACATTGACGAAGGTGCTTTAAAACGGTGTATCACTTAGATGATACTAAGAAGATATAAGAATATTACAATCAATATTATGTTCCGAATATTGTCTATATATTGGGTACATAATATTGAGTGTATTTTTATATGTTATAAAAATACACTCAACATTATGTATCTCATTTGTCTTGTTTGACTTGTTTCAAAGACATTAAAATTCAGAGTTGGTGGGGCTTATTATATCAAATTTATATTTTTAAAATTTTATTTATTTATAATATCGATTAAACAGATGAAACACCATTTTATTGATTTTATTACAATAGGCATCGCAGATCATGGACCCAGTGCCCAACGAAACCAGGCATAGATCTGAGTAGTAAAGGGGTTTGAACAAGTGTGCTTGTACCCAAAGCAAAGTAAACTTTTGTTTGAAGGTTGAGTCCATTAGAAGATAGCTCTGGATGGGCTGATGTCATATATCTCTTTATATCTATTCCTGGTATAGACGAATTTTTAGGTAAGCCATGTGCTTAAGCATATTGTTTTAATTTTTAAACGCACTTATACCAATTATTTTCGCCTTTATTACCAATTATTATTAACTTTTTCGCTGAGGCAACATTCAGAGGCTAACATAATTGTCTCGGTACCCTGGAAATACAAAACAAATTGTAAGCATAATTTTTTTAAATTATTATTAGCGGTTTAGTATGGAGGAATTTAAGTAAAAACTAGTTTAAAGTAAGTGCTGGAATGCACTGTATTTTTTCTATTTTTATTTTAATTTTTTTTCTTATCATTTCTTTTTTTTTCCTGGATATTTTGATAAAGTGGCATTCGCTAGCGACACCTCTGGCCTAATGAATAAGGGGTATATTCTTTAGAGTAGTTCGCATTTTCGAGGGTTTTACAAAAAAAAAATAAATTGAAAGATGACAACTACGTTAGTTAACAATAAATATTTTTCTTCCACTATTTTGAAACATTTATTGACCGTTACCCGGACTGTCTTCCTGCAATATACTTCATACGGTCAACTATCTTCTAGTAGTAGGAATTTAATTATATTTTTACAGATATTGTTTGGGACAATTTGTTTCCTTATATTACTGAAAGAAAGAGGAAGATAAAAATAAAATTTTGTTTAATTAAACTAAGTTATTTTTTTTTAATAATTGGTACTTTTTTTACATAAATATTGATTGTTAATCAATTAATAACATGCACTTAATCATTTACCCAACATTACATATGAAACATATAACCTACATTTAACGTGAGTGGAACTGCGGGGGATAGTATCAAATTCTTACAAATCTTTCAAACTAAAAGAAAACAGAAATTGTAAAATTACATATTCATACTAATAGGCTCATGTAATTCATAGGCTCAGTTAGAATATCACAACGAAACCCGGGTACAGATATAATAGATCCCCTTAAAATCAATCATAACCAGATATAAATCCTTAATCTAGAGGGTCGAAGTAGTCTTGTTCTGTGCTCTTGTATACAAAGGACTTGTGGAAACTTAGCCCAAGACCAAGGGTGCAGTGTGATGGGAAGCGAGAAAGTTAGGATGGACAATTGGTCAACAGCCTTCAGCAGTTTAACGAGCGCAAGAGGATGGAGAAGAACACAATAGGACCTTGCTCCAACTTCTGTCACCAGTTATATTTATCATCAGGGTTGAGTATTATTTAATGTTTAAGTTAGTAGACAGATAGATTGAAGAATTAGACAATAATATCAAAGCTTCTGTATGTTTATATGGAAAAGAAATTAATATAGCACATAAAAAAAAAAATTGTCCCATATTAGTGTTATTTATAGATACTATTCAGATTAATATGAGTATACATATATATTAATTGTTCATGGGAACAAATATTTTTATAACAAAGAGTTGTTCAGCATTTTGCTTTTATAGCGTATAACACTTATTAAACATAGCATTTATTAAATTAATCAGAATTTAATAAAAAAAAATTATTAAACACGTTGAGTTATTCCTATGCCTGAGTTTCGGCATTATTCCTATAATTTTTTTAATAACCCATAGGGATTTCATAATTTGTGGTTACTTAAAATATTGATTTACTAATAAAATAAAAATACTTTTTCTAACATTTTATGTTTATTGAATTTTTTTAGCATTATCTTCATGAAACTTGTGTGAACTATGATCTAACCATTGCATGTATATTTTTTTACCCCCTACCTCGTCATTTCTGATATAAGTGGGGGTAAAGAATTATCTAGAGGTTAATGTTCTATTCTAACCATGGCGGGAGGGTCAAGTTTTCATTCCGTAGGACCAACATGAAATAAAATACGAGCCTCCCAAGACGAATTCGAATTGACCCCGCTGCTGTTACAAGGTTGCTAGGACGATGCCAAAACTCCCTGAGCTCATCGCCGCCATTGAAAGGGTGATGACATAATTAGAAAACCAAAATTAATACCATATAATCACCTTTATAACTATTCGTAAACCTATTACTTCTTGTGATAAAGTACTGTTTGGCAATGTACCACTAATCCCTGGAGAACAGACTTTTATCTATGTCTCTGTCATGACAACCGACTTACTTAAAATCCTCACAAGCCACTGAAATGACGAAAACTTCTTTTAGATATAGATTACTACAACACTTAACAAACACTCTAAATATTCAGCTTACAACAAAAAGGTCATTAGTGTTACCGTTGTTAGGACTTTTTCGATTTAAAGAATGATAGTATGGGAAAGGGAGAAAATACTAAAATATACATTAATTTTTAATTGAATGCTTAATATGGAAACTATCAACCACCAAAAAAAGATATTTGTTCGAGATTTGAAAAAAAATTTATAGAGATCTCTACGTTAAATAGGATTCGAAATAGAGTACATCTGAAACCACCATTTCTTATACTAAAAAACAAAAATATAACCATTTTGTGACATTATTTTGACAAATTTCATAGAAATTACTATTACTACGAAGAAGATTGTTATAAACTACTTAAAATAAATTAAACTAGCTTTATTTCAATAACCAATTAACTTCTGTATGTTTAATAACTGCTAAAATAACTTCTCAAATTGATTTTCGACGAATGTAGTATATGTTCAAAATTTGTGTTATCACACACCAAAAATGTATTCCCCTGAAAGGAGTTCTCTTGAGAGAGCCTAATCCACAAACTTTCCAATTGATTAATCATCAATTATGAATGCATCGTATATTGCTTATTCATTCGATGATGGATGAATAGTAAATAAAACGAGGATTAGATCCAGTGGCAAAATTAAGGAAAACAAAATCATTCTTCAATGAGCGGAGCCACATGGAGACATTGCAAAGACCAAGCCGACTAACAACGATGTCTCAGTGTATTGATTAATTACGGTTACATAATTAGGGTACCTCGGCCAGTGGCTAATCTGCAGCTGAATATCTCAATGGATAACTTGCATAATTATCCAGAGCTCCATTGCTCATCCGCTCCAGTGTCAACTTGTGTCTTGTATTCCTCAGTGCGGAGTGTGAGTCTAACTTACAATAGGAATTAATAAAATTTAACTAGAAACAATAAATTAGACTCAAGTCTGGTACAAAAGCTCCTTTGATTGGCAACAAAAGGCATGTTTTTTTTTTAAAAAAAGGCTTACACTTGGTCAAAGAAATCTGCTAGTCAAACACATATGTTAATAAAACAATTCAAAAGAAACGAGAGGATTGAGCGAAAAAGAGTTTAAAATATAGTAACGATAAAACCATCTTTATTTATAATAACACACCCTGAGAGCAATGAATGCCTTTCTAGCAGTTCGATGTTACACAACTTTGTATGCTTTCTTTCTTGTATGCTTGTTTCAACATGTCTTCTCAAAGGAGATCGTGGAGGAGATACACCAGCTGAAATCTACACCGCCTCTTGAAACAAAATTTGGAAACAATGCCAAAAAAGAGCTACATGACATACCGATCCTACCTCCCTTTGACGTCTGACCTTCCCCTCAGCACAGCATATGCGGTCCCTTTGCCTCTGGAGGATCCATATTACCGTAGGTGACTTTTACTCGCAAGAACTAGCGCTAGGTTGGTAATAATAATGTTCTTCAGTGCTTTGCTCATTACAGGAAGGAGGAATATAAGCTCTGGTCTAGGTCTATACGGCATAGGCAACATATCCGCACCGGGAGTTTATATCGTGTATCTAAGTAGAGCTTCTTCCTCATTGTTCTGAGACGGATCATCTCTGGATTACGTCACCTCGATTATGATATTGTCCGCCTTTCCAAAGGAGGTTACCTAGGCATCTCCATGTCTAAATCCATATACATATTCCTCTCGTCACATCTGTACATCTGGCCGCCAGGCCTTGTGGAGTTCACTTTTCACGGTAGTAAGGGCCGGCGTTCACCTTGGGACTGGCCAGCCCTCGGTTTCCGATACTGGCGGGATTTATCAGCAGCATTGCTGATAACATCAGTTTAACCACCCAAATAACTAGGGCGTACCAAAATTTATGACTATAATTAAACTTTCCTACATTTTTTTTTTCACTGAACTAAAACTTTACAATTCCAATTTTTTTTTTGAACTTTTGTTCAATAAATTGAATTAGAAGAAAATACTGATCTAAGTGACAATTATAAGGCCTATCTGGACATAGGATTCCACTAAATCTTCGGATTCCTCTCGTATCCAATCTTTACAATTCAAAATCCTCAATGCTGCTTACTTTGTCACAAATACATACATAAAATGTTGTATTGATTAAAAAAATAATTAGTTATATTCCGATAAACACTTATTCAAATAAATTTGTATTTTACAAACTTTACTAATTTTTCATCCAATTAAAATTTTAGTTTGAGATCAATGACAAAAATGTTTATATTTTTCATTAAATAAAATTTTAGTCATGATGAAATATTAAGATTAAAAATAATTTAAAAATTCGACTATAAATTTAGTCATTTAGTCGAGTACATTTTAAATCGACTAATGTCCTTGAGACACAATTCATTGATAAAAACCTACGTAAATAAAAATAAAATAAATACCCCAGATCGATTTGCGCGTTAAATAATAATATCACTCTCAAAAAATTAAATAAACTTTGATGATAAGAGGTCTATCTTTCCCGAAGTTTGGATAGTTATAAAGTCAAAGTTGATTAAAAGGGAGTCGTTAAATTGATTAGGCTATAAATTGAGCCATAAAAAATCGAAGCCTCCTATTCAGAGCCGTTGGGCCACCTGTTGAGTCTCCTTTGTCGTCCAACGATTCCTCTTTCCGATGGCCTTGTTCCAAAATGTTTACCTAATGTTGCTGAGGCGATTAGTAACCATTGGCTCAGCTAAACGGTCTCTTCTCCCTTACGTGCTACTGTATTGACTGTGCAAACTGCTACTGTGCTAACTTAATATAATGTTAATTAGATATAATATTGTATATCTATAATAAACACATTTCGTGTACATAAACAGTGTAGTAATTTACTGTATATTTAGTTAGTATCTTAAATATTAATGATGGATGCCACGAACAAAATACTGAGTCTGACGTTCAAGAAAACCACATGAATAAAAAAAAAATCTATAATTAATAATAAATGTTTCAACTTATTTTGCATGGCTTGTAGAACAAGAGCCCGGTGGAAAAAAAAATATCTCACCCAAATTTTTATTACTTTAATCAAAACTAGGTATACAAATAAAAATTGATGAGTCTGCCAAGATAGTTAGGGGAAATACAAAACAACGGTTGTTACAAAAAAAAAATAAAAAAAAATTAATTCAAAGTGCTAATGTACCAACTACACTATAAAACCTAACAAGACATTATTCAAAGTGAAGTCAATTTTTAGAATAAGTCCTAATAAAGCTCTTTACGTTTAATAGTTCCCGATATACAGTTTTTTAATAATAATATTTTATGAAATATATTCTGAGCAATCAGAAGTTAGTTAATTTATCGTAAGAAATTGTTATCTCAGGAACCATGTGGCGTACAAATGCCTATTAGCACTCAAATGGAAGCTAATTTTCTGTATTTAAGTATTTAATTACGTTTATCTTCGTAGGAGTAGTAGTCTTCATATTTACAAAAAAATAAATATAAAAAATCACAAAATGTTGATGTGTAGTGGTACTGACAAAAATTTTTATATAAGAAAAAATTATATCTCAGGAACCATTGGACGAACACATTTCTGCTAGTAATAAAATTTAAATAGTTTAATGTAGTTAACAACGCTTATCTTCGTAAGGGTAGTGGTATGATATTTACATATGAATATTAATTTTTACGAATTTTGGTCTGAATTGATATAAATCAACTTATTTTAGCAAAAAGCATGATAATACTACGAAGATAAACGTTATTAAATGCTATAAGACATTAAATTAGCTTTAATTTCAATTATGATAGACATTTGTACGTCTCATATTTCCTGAGATATAGAATTCCCACAATTAATTCACTAACTACTGATTATTCAGTACATTGTTCATGAAATGTTGCATTTAAAAAACTGTATTTCGGGAAATATTTAACGTAAGGGCTCATATTTTAGAAAATTTAAAATACTTTAAATAATATTCTTTTAGGTTTTTAGTGTAATAGGTGGTTTTTACGATACGTAGCTTTGAATGAAAAATTATTTTTTTAAACGTTTTAAAATAGCCACCAGTTTTTATTTCCCTTAACAATTCTTGGCAGACTCGTTAATTTTATAGTTAACTCGTTGGCAGACTAGTACATTTTTTTTTCTTTTTCTTTCATCAGCCCAAGAATTCCCCGTTGGAGAACTAGTAGTTTGTTTGTTTGGTTGTTTAGTGGCGCCAAACTTCATTGGTCATCAACGCCATTTATATTTTATTTAATTTTGCTAATATTCGTTAAATTTTATTTATTTTTTATTCTTTTTTTATTTTTATTTTTTTTTATTATTTTTTTATTTTTTCTTCCGATCAAGTTATATTTTTGTAAGTAAATTTTGTGATTTTAAAAACTGGAACACCAATTCTATTGCCTTATCATCGTCTCCAATGGTTTTTGAGATATCTTGGCTTAGTCCCAAGCTATTGAGGTAGTAGTAGTAGTTTTTATTAAATTAATCAAAAATTGGGTTGATGTAACTGACAATTTTTTCCTGTTGGGCTGTGAGGGCTAGATAAGAAATAGATATAAACATTGTAAATTATTTCAAGAATATAAAAATGTACATATAAAGTAGTAGTAGTAGTATAGATGGTTAAATAACAAAATGAGTAAAAAAAAAAAAAAAAAATGATTTTTTAAAAAATAAAAGGAATGTAGTTTACAAAAATAATATAAATATAAATGAATCTAATAGTAAATAATAACGACAATATTAAAGTAATGTAAGAGTGAAAGAACTTTAAATATACCATAAAATGAAATAATAATTAATAGAAGTATTAATATATATATGGTAAAATTAAACGAAGGAAAGAGTGATTTCATGAATCAGTTCATTAAATATTTATTTATTTATTTAATACCAGATCGGCCTGGTGGTCCTTACATGGTTGATAGTCCCATACAAATTCACCCCTAACTATATACAATATTATAAATAAAAAAATATATATAACATCAATAGATTAAAATAATAATTCTTAATAAAAGATAAAAGTAGAGTTAAAAACGAAAACAATGACATTTATGGATTTAACAAAATAAATAATTGACTTCTAATGAAAAACAAAATAAAGTGAATTTAAGAAAAAGATAAAGAGAAAAAATAGAAATTATGATAAAATAAAATTTTAGTGGTAATAATAGAACTGATAAATATAGAATTTATAACAGGATATCCTACAGCAGCCTGGACTTCAGTCTTCGGGTTGTGGTTGGGTTTCCCAAGTTGTAGGTTAACTGTCGGTAACTGGGAGTAGGAACATCATGAATATTTTTTTGATGTAATCCTATATTGTTTCTATTTGCAATTCCTGATGCAATTGACTTTTTCATACAAATCACGGAGTATCCACTGCGATTCTTAAGACTCTATTTTGAAAATATTTTAATTTTTTCCTTTCCGTAAAGAATGCCGCTCCCCAGAATGATTATTTAATAAAAAAATCATTATTTTCCTCAATAATGATAACAATAACACACATACTTACGGTGTACACAATGTTAACATTCAAGTATTTATGATACTATGTCGACTATCATTCTTTCAACTGGCATCTAATTCATGAACAATACATCTCAGTGCCGCTGTTACCGTCTTCCTTATACACGAAAATTCCAAAAGCCGGGTACTTAAAATTACAATAAGTTTTTCATTTATATGCAAACTAAGCTAATTCCTTTTATTATTCCTTTCTTAGTCTGCTTGTTCCATAAAGGCTTAGAATGGGCTCAATTGGTTCTGCTAATCTTTTGGTTTGAGGCAAAATATTTCTGTAACTCAGCAAAACATGAGCAGACTTTTATAGTATTATCGTCACTGCCTCGTTTTTACTTATATTACATTAATTACTTCAAATACTTGTATCACACTTACAATTAGAAAATGTATAGTGTAAGTATTGTAAAGAGATAAAAGCAGTATGAGAATGTGTAATAACATTAAAATTACATGTTGAGTACAATTATGAAAGAGGGGAGAAAAAGAAAATAATTTACTTAGAAATCAGTAAGTAAATATTTGTCAAGACAAATGAAAATTATTAAAAAATTAAATTTTATAAAAACTAACTTATATTTTAATTTCAAATCATTAATCTTCATTTTTTTAAGTACTATATGTTCTTACACCTTATGAAGGCAAAACGATGGCACTAAAGAAATACATTTTGACTTATATTCGTTCTTTAACACTAATTTATTCATACAATGTATTTATTCTAATTTAAACAAAAAACTTATAAACTTTATATTTAATTATTTGTCTGATTCTACTATATTAAAATTATGAAAGAGGGGAAAAATAAAATAATAGATATATGAAAATTCTGTAAATTTATATATGTCAAGCCAAAATAAAAATTATAGTTATGAAAAAATTTCAATTTTAAATGATAACTTCTATTTTAATTTAATATTTATAATTTTAATATTAAATGATTTTCATTTTGTATTAAGTTACTGAATTTCCATACGTCTATTATTTTATTTTCTCCCATCTTTTATAATTTTAATATTACATATTCTCATATATTTTATTTTCTAGCTATTCAGAATTTAATTACGATTGTTATGGTTATTATCTTTTTTTCCCACCTGATGACGGTCTTAACTTAACTTAATTCAAGCCAAAATTGGCAATAATTAAATTTTTTTTTTACATAAAAAGATTTTTTTTTTCTATTTTAACAAGTTTTTACTTATTCGTTCTTTACGTACCCCCACCATCTTTTCATATAATATCCACGGCCAACAATTAACACATCACATTGTATTTTTTATATTTTAAAATAAAAAACTTTATTATTTATTAGATTCTAATATGGGAAAAAGTAATAAACTCAATATAAAGTAAATTTTAAACTCAAAGTAACATAACTGATCTATCTCTTCAGGTCAAAATAAATCTATTTAAACAGAAAAATTTAATTCGTTTATGCCAACCATCCAGTGTGTCGTATATATTGTAGAAAATATGAATAATTACGAATATTATACAGTTAAGCGTTAGAACGCAAAACGTTCATGCAGGTTCACTCCACACCAAGTATTTATTCAAGAGAAGTGAAATATCTCATGGTTCATATATTATTGCTTGTAGCAAGTTGTCGCAGGCAACCATAAATCTTCAATGATGTTTGTTTGCCAAGCCCAGGACGCATGGAAATAACCACTCCCTTTGTAGAAGCACACTGAATTACATAATGGTTATTGTTGAATTGCTTTTAGTTATGCTCTGGAGGAGGAACGATTCACTTACCGGCTGTCGTTGACGTAACCTTGTAAATTTTAAATCAATTACTTAGCTCCTGGATCTCATTATAAAAGTACAAACTTAAATTGGAAGTAAGAGTGGAAGAAATTTATTTAAATTTTATTAGGAAATTCTGAATTATGTTAACCTAGCGTGGGATAAAGTTAGCTGGCATAACTTTTCTAATCTAATCCGCTGATTTATTAAACTAATTCAAGGACAATATAATAATAAAAGTCATTTCATACATTATAGGTATAATATTTAGGGAAATATGTTTTTAATTACAGCCTGAAATTTGTGAACAAACGTGTCCAGTATTAGATAAATCTAAAAGGCAGTGTATGATAATATAGAAAATATAGACAGTAATATAGAAAATATATATAAATTAAACAAAAGAATTCGTACATTAATGAAATTTTGGTCATTATTTCGTAATGTACAGGCCATCCTGGCCCGGTAGAGGGTCAAAATAGTTGGTAGGGTATTTTTAAAATAATTTGCTCGAAATAAGCCGAGTAAAGTATCATTTGTTATGTATTTCAATCGACGGCCTTGGCAGTTTGACTTTTATTTCGTTGCGGTTCCACGGAAAAAAAAACTGGACCCTCCTACACTGCTGAGAATAGGTTGATTACCGATGGGCTAATCCTATTCGTATGTCAGATATAAAAAAAACTCCTGCTACGATCAAGTCAATATTTTATTCAAACTTTGTTGCTGATTTAATTGAACGATTTAAAAATCAAAATATTTTTTTAAGTGATGTCATTTAAGTACAAGTAAATAAATGTTTGTACAACAATTTGGTCATAGGAGATTATAAAAAGGGTGTGTGACAATATTTTGAAAACACAAAAAGCTGAGAAATTAAAAATTTGAGAGCTTCAACTTGCATCCTTAGCAAGAACTAATTTTGTCCTACCTCAATATTCCATGTCGGATTTATTTATTCGTTGCCGAAAGTTGTCTAGAGGAATTTTTTTTGGCACTGTGGTAGATCTTATTTAATATAGTTACTTTGAATAATTCAATACAGAGTAGTCTAATCTTTAATCTAATGTATAACAATACAACAGTAGCAAAATGATGGAACGACTTATCAACATAAAACTAGTAAAATTATTTTGCTGCAGTTGTTGTGATATACATTACATTATAAGATGAGTAAAGATTGTTTTTTTTTATATAATTATTCAAAATAACTAAATAAAATGATAAGAGAAAAGTACTAAATACAGTCTTTAGAAACGCACAAAATAAGTCCAACATAAAAGACTACTGATAATCATTACGACTAGACAAATAATTTCTAGAATTAAACCAAAATCAAAGTAAAAAGTTTCGGCCTCTCAGTGTGCGGTGTAGTAACAGCGATGGTTGCCCAAGTTAGAACTTTATTCTAAACTTTCCACAACTTCCTCCTTTTAAGTTTAAAGTTTACAACTTCCTAAATATGAAACAAGTTTATACTCTGGTTTCATAAATTTTTTGAATAATTAAATCAGCTGTATTCTAGGTATCATGACAAAACATAGATATTTATTAATATATCCATTATATAGTGGTATATATAATAATTCAGTTCAGAATAATTTTAAATAAGTATTTGGCATTGCCAAATTTGATGACTAGTGTCGATATAAGAAGAACTGAAATGATGCTGTATAATTAATATTTAAAGCATAAATAAAGATTGTGAAAGTAAATTTTAATGATTAATAATCATTTTTCATTAATTTTTTACTTTGCAAGTAGGTATTAGTGTATAAGTAAGTATAAGTGTTAGTACATTATTATTCGAAAAAATTGACTTTTCAGTCCTGGAAGTTTTTTTTTAAGAACTCACTTATTTTTATCACGTTTCTATTTTTTTTTTTTTTTTTTTTTTTTTTAATGAAAGCTTTATGTGTGAAAAAATGGACCTGGTAGTGTTTGTGACTAAGCTATTTCTAGAATCTGTCCGATAAATCAAGCCCATAGCGAAACATCAGTTCAACTCTGAATGTGTCTCGTTGCTACATGTATACCTGTTGTTTTTTCACTGTTATTATTTATGTATAATGTGCGTATTATATATGTTCTTCAGTCATTGCATAATTTTTTATTTCATCATGACGCAGCCGTTCAGCAATTAAAGTAATTTGGATATTCAAGGTGTAAACGTAATGCAAAGAGTTTAGAACTATGTCACTTCAAAATCAAAAACAATATTCTTAAAAGCCATCGTATTAAGAAATTAAAAAAAATATTTTTATCTATTAATTTTTTGTTTAAAATTAGTTATATTTATCCATTATTATTTAGCCTCAACCATTTTTTATTAATTTATTTACATTCCTAACGCGTTGGCCTTTATTAGGGATAATCTTTTAATTACAATAGTTTTATCATCAATTATAAAATAATTGAATAAATAAATAAATTGTATCAAATTTAAGTCTAAAAACAATTTATATTTCTTTATAATCTTTAAATTTCTTTCTTGAGACTGGCAATTTTTTTACTAAATAATTCAACACACTATCCAAATTTTAGTAAAAAAATTTATATTTCTTTACAAGTTCGACGTTTCGGCTTATTCCGCCATCTTCAGGGACAATCTTAATATAATTTTAGAACCACATTAATTTTGAAAAGCTTTATGCAGGCTATTCTATCCAGGTCATTAATTTCAGTCGACAATTACCTTATTTTGTCAATTATTTACATTAAATTAAAAATTGAAACTTTTAATCACATCCAACCTTCACTATTATAATTCATCACAATTGTTGTGAAACGTCGGACTTATAAAGAAATATAAATTGTTTTGAGGCTGGAAATGGATACAATTTATTTATTTAAACATATAATAACCAGCCTCAAGAAAGTGTTAAGGTTACATATAAAATCATTAATAATTTTAAATAGTGTATCTTAATTTTCAAATTTCAGAGCCTCACAATACCTTCTAAAATAGTATATTATGCCTAAGTCTTATCTAATATTATTATTTGACCTACTAAAACACTTATAGAGAGAGGAGGTCATACTGAATAGACTGAGAATGGGTCACACGAGGCTCACTCACTCCTATCATTACAGGAATGTCGATATTCAATGTCACACCTCAATACCTTAGGATTAAACTTGACTATTTCAAAATAAAATTAGTATTTCAGGTTTTAAAATCAAAGGGTTTTCTGTCACAAATATAACACCAAAAAGACTGAAAAAATGTAAGCAAAATTAAAAAAGAAATTAATGGCGTTGATAACCAGTGATGTTTTACGCCAGTAAACAAAAACAAACAACACAACTTCAGATATTTAAAAAAAAATGTACGTTGATGCGTTAAGTGTTTATTGTAGGCTTGAACAAGTAATTATAATCAATGATTCTCAGTTCATTTGTATAGTAGGTTAATTTATTTTGGGAAATTTTTATGATGCTAGTACCCAACTTTCGCTCAATTCTCCCTTTTATTGTTTTCCTCCAAGTAGATTACCTGTCAAAAAAATATTTCATAAAATACAAGATTCTTATTAACAAAAGAGCGCTGACATATTGCGGAAGGGAATGATGCATTTAATAAAACAGGTCGTGGGCTAGACGGTGCCCCTAAGCCGTTCTATATTAGAACCAGGAGCTTGCACAACTAAACGCGACCAGGTGATCATATCTGCCTCTCTGCAAACCATCATCACTCCGACCTCTGCAAACAGTTTTCAGGAGCGGTGCACTTTGTAAATGGAATTCTTAACAATGAACGTTACGCTTTTAAGCCAAAAATGAAAAGTAAGTGATTTTTCAAACTTCGCAGTAATTCGATCGAGTCCTTTAAAATTCAACTTTTCTTACAAAAACGTGGAAGTGTGCAAGCTATATAAGCTAAACCATTTCGAATAACATTATGATAGATAAACTTACATAAAAGTACTATTGCTAAAATATGTTCCTTTCCTCAACAATAGACAATCATATTTTTATTTATAATTTAAAATTCCTCATAAGCCATTATTTGTAAAGAGAGGACCAGAGCGGATATATTTTTATTTTTTGTTGTAAAAAAGATTTATTGAAGGATACATGCCACCTCACTCAAAGCCAAAGGGTATGGAAGTTTGTAAGTATTCGTATTTACCATACATACGCATTTATACTGAATACATAGCCTACATGCATGAATATTTCTAAGAGTAGGGGGAGGATCGTAAGTACTTTTTAATTTGTTACGTTGCGTATCAAGACAGGCCTTCTAGGGATTATGAAGTGAATAGAAAACCACATTAAAATGTAACAAATCCCAATATAGTAAATTTTTCTGATATAGAATTTTGTGCATTCACCCATGCACTAAAGAATAACATAAACTAAAAATAATGATTAAAAAAGTGACCAATATAAGTACAATATAAATTAAAAAAATAGATGAATAAATTAAATAATAGCCAAATTAAATTTATATTATAACCAGTATTTTTACAATAGACAGTTTTTTACAATATTTCTTTTTTTTTAAGTTCAGTGTCTAAATTAATAAATTATTTTGATAAAAAATAACCCCCAAAGGAGACAATAGAAGTGAAAAAAAGAATTGTAAAACTTGAATAAATCAAAGTCTTAGAAGTTTTTTCAGTTTCATTTTTCCGGGTGGGGTTGAGTACTCTAAAAAATAAAGAGAATATTTTTCATGCTTATTGTTCGATTTCTTACCAAAAATATGTGTGAAACATTTTTGATGCGTGTTTCAATTGGAATGATGATCGATGAATCAATAAGAACGCTCCTTATTGATCAAATAAACAGTGTTTACTCCAGAAAAAAATACCAGCAAATTACACTATAATTATGAACAGAATATTAAACTTTTTTAAGCAGAAAAATGTGGATAGGTTTCAAATGGAATTGCCGAATGTAAAATGAATGAAAAATAAAGAAACATAAAATGAATTATAAATAGAAATGAATTTAAAAGAAACATATAAGTGAAACAATGTTGATATAATTTCGGCAGTGATATTTCCATTTCGCACAGTCTCTTACACTCACGCCAACTGTTGTGGTTGAAAACAATTACAAACTTCCCATCACAGTTTATTTCTTCAATATAAAACAATAATATTTCTTTCTAAATTATTAAACCAGGATCTTGGAGTTAGTAGCAGCGCCTTACTCACTGAGCTACCCCACATTTTTCCTATTTCCTCTAAAAATAATAATATGGATAGAGAGATACCTATAATTTTGGCAGAAAATATGAAAAAAAAATATACGTTTATCTTAAATTCTTAAATAAACTTTGATAATAATAAAAAAAAAAATTGAACAAGTTTCTTTCGTTTCTTATATGGCAATGGCAAGGAATATGCAAAATGTGCGGAGGATAAAAAACGTAAGGATGAAAAAGGAAGAGAAGGATATTGGATGAAATGTCGAATGGAGAAGAACTCCGATGACCTGGAGTTTTTCCTGCTAAACATAATAGAGCGGGACCGGCTTTATTATTTTATCAACCCGGGCGGTGGGACATGTTTGGATTACGATATCGGACTTATTATATATTTGAAATATTCCAATGTTATTCGAATTGCTTTTAACAAAATTATATATAAAAAAAATGTTTGTCATAAATAATAGCTCCCTATTTTCAACGATTTGCTTGAAAATGAAGGGTTCGAAATTGAACACAGATGCAAAAAATGAACCATCCCACATTTGTGTGAAATTGTGTTTATAAGCTGTATCTTTTATTCTTCAAGAATTTTCAATACACAACATAAACCTAAGAACTAGACATATCTAATTATGTAGAGGGATGTCACTATTGGATATAGACAGAGCATTGGATTTTCGTTGTAAAATGAAAATAATTATCAGTTAAACTTAGGGAATACGATATAAAAATATTTTGTTGGTTTCTCGTTTTATATACGTATTAAATTTATTTTCTTATTTACGAAATAAGAATTAAAAATATGAAAAATATAACATACTGAATCGCATTTGAGTTTTTATTTTGACGAAAATGAGCAGAGGAAAAACCCTGTCAAATATTTTGATATAACTTCACGGACAGGAGCTGTGATAGACACTTCCAACAAACGTTCAACCACACGTCATTAACAATCACGGTATTTTCGTATTTATTCTCCGAGTTGGGAAGTAGTTGTCATGATAGTTCAACTTGAAATACCTTTCCTTCATTACATTTATATTAACGAAGTAATGATTAATTAAGTTTTTACGTAAACTTATATTATTGGAAGGAAATGAAGAAAACAATATATTGCTGACCGGGAATAATTGAGAATCTCTATTTCAAAATTCATTTCACACCCAAATTATGAATTTTTTAGGCAAGAAATTTGAATTTATTTTTTTTTAATAATATTTCTTCTTGTCAATAATTGTAGCGCTTAGAAGTTTATTGTGGACAGCAAAATAAATTTCGTTCAGATACGTTTTCGTCTGGATTATAGCAACTTACTCCGCAAAGACGAAAATGCATTTTGATCTGGAGCTACTCAGTAAGGCTAATTAATTATATAATAAAAAATAGTTATATATAGTTGATTATCCCAAAAATGGTCAGCTTTGAGATAGAATTTTCATAAATGTGAAAGTACAAATACCAAAATAAATTCGTGATGCGCTCTTCGAATAATTGAAATATAATGTCCATCTAAATAGTATATATTATATTTATGAAGAAAATAAATAAATAAATTAGAAAGAAGCTATGATTCTGCCCTGTCTTTCTCTGAATAGTTTGTAGCTTTGTAAAAGAAATGAGTTTGACCAACTAAAACATTGAATCATTAAAGTCTTTAAAATAATTAATCTATCTTCTTCATTGAAACTTGAGAACAAGACAAATCCTTTAATTATATTATTCAATCTATAATTTACCACCAGTTTCCAAATTATATCATTTCAAATCAAGGGTTGTCACCATAGATAGCATCATAATAATGTCAATATTAACTGTGATATAACACAAGAAATATTTTCTAAAATATCCACTTCTTTTAAAGTGCTTTCTCAAATTGTGTAGGAATAGGTATGCTTGAATAATAAGTATTGGAGTATTTATCAATAAGAAGAAAAAATTGTTTGAATATTTAGTTGTTAGTACTTTAGGATAGTAAATTTATCCGGGTTGCTTAGGTGCTAAGTGAAAACAGAACTGAAACTAAAGCTTTGGTCACGAAAATTAGATTACTCTAATGTTTATCAGAATATCTTATACCATCTTCTCGAATAACTATAAACCGAGGTATTCAAACTAATTCTAGAAGAACTGGTTTTGTAATTTTTGCACATATAAGCCCATTTACAAAATCTTAAGTTCAAGAGATCGTTCTGGACTCTATAGAATGACGTAATATTGATGGATTCAAATAATTGTCCATACAATAGACGTATTTAATTCTAATAGAAAAGGTTGTATTCAGGCAAAGCTTTTTTCTATAATTAATTTTTTTTTCAGTTGCAAAATCATAAATGGTTTAAACATGATTTTTACCTATTTCTGTGAGAATGAACCGCATACAGTGTACATAACCAACCTATATAAATATTTATCTATTATTTTTATAACTACATGCATATATTTATCTATCTCTTTTAACTAATTTCAATTTTTATTATTATTTATTTATTGAAATTGCAATCAAACTCATTATAAGCTTATTAGATATTTACTTTTAAAATGCTCAGATACATAAAATAATAATGTTTTAATATTATTATAACTTTTTTCAAAATAATTTCAGAACTAAACATAATATTTAATATGTAAAAGTAATCTTTTGATACGCAGCATGTGCAGGTAACAACAGATCGAACATTATATAAGAATCAGCTATTTATAAGTATGGATTTCTAAACTAATATTAACATGTTAATACCAAAAACTGACCTAGTTGGGATGGTACATAATAATATGGCTGAAATCCTCTTGTTGGTGGTTATCGGGTTGTTTGTAGAACATCTTACGGCGGGAGTCGGTGTACATTGGCTCCAGACCGCTTGTGTACCGAGATCCTCTCATGCAAGGAGTATACTCCTCGACAACAACCTATATTAGAGATAATTGGCCTTTTGTTACTAAGTATACCAGTTTTGTAAAAGTGACTATCGATATCGAAGGTATGGAGTAGAGCTTTAGATATTATTAGACATCTGTGTTGATTGCGTTGTCCATGTTAAAAATTTAGTATCTATACCTCTGATAATAAAAGTAATGAATATATAAATATATAATAATGATAATAACAACTTTATTTACATTGCTTACAGAACCAAAAGCCTCTCCCTTTGAAGGAAAGAGTCCGGTTTGTAAACGTGAAGAATTTACAAAAATTGACTCATTAATTTAGAATCATCATTATTACATTAATTTAGAATTAATACTGTCCAAATAAAATAAAATAAAATAAAATATTTTCTATGAAGTATTTGAACACTTTAATATAAATAATAGCATAGGATTGGTTCTTTATTGCTTTACCCCATAGATCCTTATTCCTAGCCACAGTAGCCCAGAAGTCTCCCACTTTCTGTACTATCTCATCCCCCCCCCATCTTGTAATTGGTCTTCCTACTCATCTCTTGTGTTCTCTTGATATCCTTTCTGGAGCAAGTTTGGACCTTGTATCAAGTCTAGCAACATGACCAAACCACCTCCATTTCAGTTGGTGTGCTTCTTTTGGTAGAATTTTCACTTTAATTGTAGACTGTACTTTCCTGTTTCTGATGCAGTCGTTTATCTTGATACCCACCATACCAACCGTACTTCTTGAAAATTTCAGTTGTGTCCTCGCAAATTTTCCGAAATTGTCTTCTGTTGCCGACCATGTCTCAGAACCGTATAGAACTATGGGATATACTCATGTTTCCTTTAACTTTAATCCTGGATGGGGTTGGTTTTTAAAAATTTGTTTCATGATCTTATTTAGTTATCCTTTTATTTATTTTATCTTTTCTTTCTTTACATGAGATGGACTAAAGTAAATGTATTTCTCGACAAAAATGATTTCTTGTTTGTTGACTTTGACCTCTTCTTTATGTGAATTCATTATAAATTATGATATAAGTATAAAAGAATAAGATAAAGTAAGCAACTTTTCAAGTTCCTAAATATAGAAATTTAATTTCTTCATCCAATTACCAAAGTCGCAGTAAGATACTGAAAATGGGCTTTCTGCTGATGAACAGATTAAAAGATTTTTTCATCGAATGAGCGATAAACAGAGTTATAACAAGAACATCCCATCTCCTCTTCCACCATCCCACCAACCTACGCAGCTCTTTTTAGTGGATCGTAATCTATAACCCAGGGACATTACATTTTTAGTAAACGGTATTAGGATAGATTGCTTAGTAAATGATGAGTAATTATAAGGTTGATAAAATCTTCCTTTAAGGATATTGTTCATTTATCACCAAAGGAAATTCTCATTAAGTACATGGTTAAGCAACTGTATCTAAAGTTCTTCATAAATGTCTGCTTTTTATCTAACTTATTTTAGGACGGTGAGAGGGCTGCGCTGGGATCTCGAAGGACCCAGCCCTACCCCTCAAATATAGGGGTAGAGTGGGCCCATCTTTAGGTGGAGAGTGTAAATATTGTCAATAATAATAGTAATAATAATAATAAATAAATTTTTAAAAATACAAAAATAAAATGAAATAAATTACTCAACAAAAATATGAAGGTGGTTGGACTTCTAGGTTTCCCATCCCAGATACTCAACCCGCAATAGCGAGAAAAACCGACCGAATAATAATAACATTCTTTATTTATTCTGGCATTGATCCCTTAGAATAATATACAGGTGTCAAAATGAGGCTTTAGAGCCTTGGAGTAAAATAAAAAATAAATACGAAATTATAAAATATAATAAAATAATGAATTTGAAAAGATAAAAATGAAACCAGATGTCATATCATAAAACATAAGATGACTAACACTTCTGAGAATAAATAAAAAGATAATGGAATCATTTATGGGTATTATTTGCTGCCAGAGGTTGTGGGGTAATACTTATCAATAAATAAATTTTAAATAAAAACAATTGATTTTTGATAAATTGTGAATGAATCATTTATTGGTATTATTTGCTGCCAGAGGTTGTGGGGTAATACTTATCAATAAATAAATTTTAAATAAAAACAATTGATTTTTGATAAATTACTGAGGTGAAATAACTTCCAAAATGAATATAACCTATTCTATATTTTTCATTGTACAAAGCTTCGGATAGTTATCCCATACTCATGCACCTTTAAAATCCACATATTTTCAATTTTCCAATTGAAATCATGTCATCTTTGTAATGATAGTTTAATTTATTTTCTTTTTAACTGTTTTTTACCCTCAATAATTTTTTTAAAAAATGATATAATCAAACTTTCTAAAACGAAAATCCAGAAAAAAAGTTAATCTAATTTTCGGACGATTTACACAATTACATTTTTAAAAGCTTTTATGGGTAAGTAAAAATCAATATAAAATAATTTTGATATTTCTTGATAGACCGTTTCACAAAAAAATTTAATGAATTTTCTTTCATATCCATACTTTAATGCGAAATAGCTCAAAGACGATTTCGAAATCATTCTATTTCTTGTGATGGATATTTTTGCCGAATTTCGTTATAATTATTTTTCTGAAGAGTAAAGACACCAATAATAGCATCTACACAAAATTATAAGGTAACATAAAAACTATCGTTTGAAATTTCCCAAAACGGACGTGAAAATATTCTCTATTAAGGTATATACATGCTCACACACTTTTTATAGATAAATATTAACATTTTTAAAAATAATTCAGTTTATAGATATAAGAGATTATAAAAGAACAAAGCTTTGTGATGGTTTCAACTAGGAAAAAATAATAATAGATGATATAAAGATTTTCAGAACTAATTTAAAGTAGAATGCTGAGAAATTTCGTCTTTTTTATTATTTTTTTTTTTTAGAGCACATTATAAGAGAGAGTTGTCAGGAAATTAAAGGTTCTTTACCTCCAAAGTATTTTTAGTTAGACAAACTCATTACAGGACCCTCGTTCCTTGAGGGGGTTAAAAATTCTAAGATTTATATTATTAATGACTATAATAATAAAGCTTTATTTTTTTAAAAACAATATTCTAAAAAGTCAAACAGTATGTGAAAATCATTTCCTGGTCAGAATAATTACTAATAGTTTTCAGAAAAGTACTTTAAATAATATTTCTCGTTGTGAAATTTTTCTTTTGAAAAAGTATGACAGAAATATAAAAATATAACAGGTTACTGAAATCAGAGATGGGTAAAAATCAGCAATAGATACATCCTTATTCATGAATGAATCATTGATAGATAAATATTGTATCCATGGCAACTTTAGCTATTAGTTTCATAGTTGCACAACTCTGACTGAAATATACACTCTGTTTCCTACCATTTATTCAATGCTAAATTGTTAAAGAATCAATGTTGAAAATACAAAGATAAAATTTCCCAGAAATAACAAGATAAAGTGGATTTGAAAGGGAAAAAAACGTTACATTTTATATTTCGAAAAAACTATTATAATTTTATTAATGACATAAATTATAAATATACTAAGAGAAAAATAAATAAATAGAACAGACGATTTCTTGTATATGAAAAATGCTTCGTATACAAAAAAAAAAACTATACACTATTAAATGATCCTGTATTTATGTTTAATTGTGTGAGGTTATAATATCACATTGATTAATGATAGAGTAAAATAAGAAATAATGAAAATTATTTTAATCAATAATTATTACATCTACCTTTGGGAAGCAAAAAAAAAATAAAATTATTTAAACCTAAAAATATGCATTTATTTCGTTTTTAAAAAATAAAAATAAATAGTTTTACTACGTTTTTAGGATGAGTTTCTGAAGGAGATAAATTTTTGGATTATGGCTTTATTGGGGGGTTTTCTGAAAAATTTTAAAATTTAGAATATCTTTTTATTGCAATTAATTGATGATATAGAAATATAAAACAATACGGTTGTAAATTTCAAGAAATAAAGAGAAAAAAAGGTTCTTGCATCTCCGTGCCAATATTTTTTATATTATATTTATTTTCACAATAATGTAATGATGAATAACTCGATTTATAATTCTTAGTATTCAGTTACATCCTTTTACAATTTATTTGATTAGACTTAAGCCACTGAATCATGATGTGCATATACTTCAGTTATAGAAGGTAACATCTTCGGTACTTCGCCAAACTGGTTCATCTGAAAATCTCTCAGAGAACAGTAAATATGGCTATAGATTTAAAGTTACAACGAATTTCTAATTTTGAAATGCGTCAATTATCGTTGTGAATTTTTAATTAGTGGCCTAACATATTTAATCAGGTTTCATTTGAAAGAGAATAGAAAATCACTTTAAATGCGACGAAACTCAAAGTAGCAGAAGTTACAGACTACTATTGCCTTGCACCGACGAGATATATATTACAGTCCAAGTCAAAGTAATAGCTTAGAATCTCCGGGAGGTGAAGACCCAGTTGGCTCAACACCATTTTGTCAAGAAAATCCCATTTCCTATTTTCCCCTAATCCCTAAAGGCAACACCTACATTAGCAGGTCTCGTGGCCATATTCTTTTCAGGCACCTCGGAGATTGCCAGGAATGGAGGAGGAAGCAAGATTAGAAACTAGGGGGTTTAAGTGGTTAGGGAGTTTATAATGGAAAGAGTGATATCTGGTTCGGGCTTCAAAAGAATAATAAATGAATTTAATAACGATGACTGTAGAAATACAGATACTGGTAATGGAACGTAATTAAAATCGAATTACCAAAATAGAAAGCGTTAGAGACGTTGTACTTGCTGATCAATAAATATATGAATCAAATTTTTGAAAAGGGACGAACAAATATTTCTGTAGAGCAATAATCAATTAAACACTATTAAAATCCTAAATTAACATTAAATTACAAGAAATTTGATAAAAAAAAAAAAAAATTAAAGGATAAACGCACAATGATTTTGGCAGAATTATAACATATTCAAGCTAAAAGAACATTCCATTTGTTGCAAGAAAACTGTGTTTACTAAAAATATAACTTCTTTTAGTGGAATATTGTCCTTGATATTTAAATTTTAAAGAAACTAATTACGCAATTATCTTTCATGAAAAGTCGTTTGATGGCTTTTGAGACATCTAGTATCATCCCTTAAAATTGTCAAATTGGTATTAAAACTACTAAACCACTATATGAAAATGCTTGTTTTATATTTCTATTTAAAATTTTGTTATTTTTTTTCTTCAATCCAAATAAATATTTTTCATTACAAAATGTCAATATTTCTACCAGGATCAACTATCTCAGAATTATCAGTAAATTATTGGATGAGATTTTCAAATGAATTCAAATCTTATTAATTATTAATCCTAGATTTGATCTTTTTTCCCGATCTCTCTAAAACAGAAAATAAGACATGAATCATTCAATTGCATTAGTATATGCGACATAATTCAAATATTTTTTAAAATTTATTTATTGATATTTACAACTGTATAAAAAATACAACAAGTAACTTTGATCATAAACAGTTTACAATATAAGGTCACGAGGCCATCTTCTTTTCAGGCGCCTCGGAGGATTGCTAGGAATGGAAGAGGAAGCAAGGTTAGAAACTAGTGGGTTTGGGTGGTTAGGGAGTTTATTATGGAAGGAATAATATCGGGTTAGGGCTAGATCGGTTACATAAGGAACATTTAGGTCTTTATGGATTTAGGACTTTATTGGTAACAAAATATGGAGCATTCAGGATTTTACGAAGGATTTTGGATGGTAAAGATTGGATACGAGAGGAATTCGAAGGTTTAGTGGTGCCCCAAAGCTCAACTCCGTATGTCCAGATGGGCCTTATTATTGTTATGTAGATCAGTCTTTTGTAATGAGTTGGAAGTTTAGACCTTTTGTCTACTAAGTGTTGTAGTAGTCGGAATCTGCGTGGTTTCCGGTATTTTCAGTCTTGTGTGAGGATTCCAGGTTAGTCGTTTGCCAAGATGTAGTCCTAGATAACGAATCTGTTCTACAGGGGAAAGAGTAATTCAAATTAAATACAACATTTTTCTACCGTTGGTACTTGAAGGTATACAGTGATTTTGATTTGTCTATTCAGTGAGACTTTTGCTTTAATATTTGGAGGTGAGGAGTCTCCACGTGATGTTAGATTTGATCAATTCAGTTTGAATGCTTTTCTAAATAAATCCTAGTAAATGTTATTAACCAATAAGGATTACTAGGATACCTATGCCAATAAGGTACGTTGAAATAATTTTAGCCCTGATGAATAAGGTCATATAACTGAAATAATTTTCAAAACCTATAGCACAAAACTCAAATTGATTTATAATCTGATTAAATTTTTAATAGGTGTTGTGGACGACGGACGTATAAATAGATTAATTTTAATTAAAAATAAATTCGATTTATTTATCACTCGGAAGACCCAATATCGGCCAGACGTGTCTGCTATGACAAATATTTGATTGCATTTCCGCACAGACAATGTATAAATTATCCCCCAATACATATACATAATTCAAGGTAGATTAAGCAATAACTATTTAAATTATCCGGATCGAAATTAAACAATAAATACATATATTAATTCCTAAGCTTGATAGGGAATATTTCCCAATCAATCATTCATCTTTCTTTACATTGAAGCATGATTAAAGAAAAAAGAGTAAACTCATTAAAAAAAATAAAACTATAACTTATGATAGAAATGCATTGATTTCAACCTTCTAATGAATAAATAAAAATAAATGTTGATGGAATATTTACATGGAATGTAATGCATTCAAATGGCAAGGTTAATTAATATTGTTTTAAGTCACATATCCACAACAAGAAACATGTGTTTTTAATGTTTATTGAAATACAGATTTACTTAAACTAATTGTAAATTAAAAAGAACAATCTTAACTAACAAAGGCCCTATCCTATCTTATTCTAATTATATCTATCCTATTCCTAAATATATATCTATATACTTATTACTAACTTATAATCTAACCTACAATTAAAATACATACATTTGTTATCTATGTCCAAAGGTGAACAATAACGCATACATACTTGCACTCAGCTGGTCGTGGCAGAGATAGAGAAAGATCACTTCTCAATATACAGTTTTTAAACTTAGAAAACTCACAGAGAAACAAAAAAATACACTAGACTTTACATAAATGTCCATTTATTAAAAAACATCCAACGACAGAACATATGATTTTTCTCTCCCTCTCTGCCCGATCCCTCTCGCGCATGCTCTGCCATCACCAATTCTTCTGTCTCGTCTATTACACATATAATTGTATACAGTTGTAAATAACAATAAATAAATTATTAAAAAAAAATCTAGATAAAAATATTATGACCCTGTATATCCGTTCCCTCCGATATCTGTTCCAGAGTCTAACCTTTTATGAAGAAAAAAATGCAATAAAAAGTTAGTCCCAACATTGATGAAATATATAATATAAAAGAAATAAAAATATTAATAAAATTTGGAGTATATAATTGATTGTAATGTTAGCAGTAAATTAGACGTTTATGAACTTGTGGATGGTTCAGACCATCATGTTTTTAGGGATAAAGAAACAATAACACTAATACAACGCTGTTATTATATTCTACAATTTTCTCAAAACTATAAACAATTTACGACTACGTTTTCTTTTAATATCACCTCATTCAAATAATATGATCGTCAATAGACGATTTTTTTTATAAAATCTTGTTTTAAACTACCTCAAACTTCGTTTATTTGAATTAATTAACCAGCTCATTTTTTTATATGTAATGGAAAACGGATAAATATAAAATATGAAAGGATTTAATGATTAACTAAAGCAGATAAGAGAAAAATTATTTTTCCACGATAAAAACACATTTTGCTGAAATAAGAGTTGGAACATATGATTATATGCCGTCGGAAAGCTAAAGATTTTAGAAAAAAATAATACTGAATATAGAACGTTGTAGAAACTAATAGAGAATTATGGAAAACTATATAGTTATTTTTTAAAATTTTACTCAACCTATATTTAAGCCTTTGAGTTGGCAGAATGGCTACCACCATAAAATAATTTAATAATAAATAATTAAGAGTAGAATATAAATTATAATAACTGTTAGATTCCTGTCATACGTTTCATAATAATTATTTGTACCATTCATGTATTCCACTCGTTTCATAGCTGGGGGATATTACCCGAATAAATTATAATTAGCTGATATCGCTAGAGTGATGCAAAACGAGAATAAAACCTCTATTTCTGTAATAGTCAACCAAATCAACCAAAAAGGTTGACAAGATACTTGTTAGAGTTTAAATTAGGTTTGACAATCGATAAGACTGATATTCTATTGAGGTTTCGATGGAACATGAAGAAGGGTTTCTCTCTTACTCTTTTCTTCTCTCATCTTGCCGCGGTACCCCTTGCCTGTGTGTGGAGATGATGTACTCACTCATGTTGCGCAGAACAGTAGCAAAAGTGGTATTGCTTTTTGAGAATGAGCTTACTCTTTCACCTGTACAGGACAATATGGCTACCAACTCTACACTTCCCTGGCTTTGCCACTAGAGTGCAGCATCCCAAAATCCCAATAATCAATTTCTTGAAGAGGCTTCCTCAAAGAATATTATAATGTTTAAACCTGAAATATTATTAAAAGTACTTTACAGAAAGCTGTTAAATTTCGTTAAAATGAACTGAAAGACACTTTTGGACAATTTGTACAAGAAAGTATTGCTAATAATTGTGATTAATATGGGTATTCATGATCTTGTGTTAAATGTAAAATGTTTTACTATGTTAAATGTTATAAGTATAGGATTGTGAGCAGACCTATTTAAAGTCATGTTAAATGGTAAATGCATAAGAGGTTCTAGTGGATTTTCTGAGCAGCTTGTTTTATAAGCTTTCCTTCCAAAACTTCGTATTATTGTTTACTTCTGAGTTTTCACTAAAGTAATATATTACAACATGCTTAAATTGAGTAAAAAGTGGAAGTTGTGTAAAAGTTTGGCTACTAGGTGTCTTGTTGATCTAACTTGTGAAGAAGAGAATCAAGATGAGCTAATTCACAACTGTCATTACATTATTATTATTGTCATCCATTGTTTTATTAGTTATAAAAACATCCAAAACAATACTAACACAATCAAAACACTGCAAGCAAGGAACCTAACACAACAAATAAAACGGTGACGGGCTCAGCTGGTCTGTTGCGTGACGTTATTCTCCATTTAACAGACCTATTAACAGACTCTCAACCATGTTATATTGTTTTAACATGGTAATATAAGAAAATATTTCTCTATTTAACATGAGTTTTTCCATTTAACACGTTAAA
Source organism: Halyomorpha halys (assembly GCF_000696795.3). NCBI lineage: Eukaryota > Metazoa > Arthropoda > Insecta > Hemiptera > Pentatomidae > Halyomorpha > Halyomorpha halys. The sequence goes on along the minus strand of NW_027115270.1, from coordinate 1,890,281 downwards.
CTAAAGATCATGATTACACCTAATATAGAAATATCTGTTCTGAAACAAGCCAGGATTAATTTCAACTCAAAGTTATGTGATGTTGGTACCACACCAGATCTTTACTTTTTCGTGTACATCTTGCTGATTTCATATAAACGTTATAATACCTAGTTGTTGTTGTTGTCTGGGACTTAAGGGCGTAAAACCCTGAGGTCATCAACGCCCATGTTTCGAGCTTTATATTCTATTTCTATAATTCTATTTCACTTTAAATAATTTCGAAAAAAAATTTAAATAATTACTTCTGTTGGTATTTTTTATTACGTATAACAGATTTTCTGGTTTAAATCTTATTTAAAAGGCCATTCCTTTTTAAGAAAACTAAGACCATTTCCACGTTCTTCTGTTCATCATTCAGAGCATCCGATACACTCGGTCCTACTACCAATCTACTCAAGTTCGCAGAATAAAAATGGCATTTCTCAAATATGTGACTGATCGTAAGTACACTGTTGCAGTATTGACATTTTGGCGGTGGCTGCTTACTGATCAGATATCTATGAGTTAAACTTGTATGACCTATTCTCAATCTGGCAGTAGCTACCTCCTCCCTGCGATTGGAACGGAATACCTAGTTTTTTTCACATTCAATTATATTAAAAGTAATTACAATTGATTTATTAAGCTATCATCCAAATTATCGTTGATCTCCTGATATATGTCGCATGACGGAAGAAATTGAAGTTTGTAGAATCATTTAATCACAGCACGTAAGATTAATTTATTTAATGGCCAGTCGGAAGGTCTATTTATAGATAATAGCTCATCTATAATACATGTTGATAATTCATAGACTGGAATTTACATCGACGTGAAACATGACAAGCTGTAAATCTTGTTCGTACACTGTTATTTCGTTCTAATAATAAGTCTGCCTTATTTGAAGAGTAAATAAATAAAAAAAAAATCGTGCTAAATCCTAATCACACTGTTATTTAAACAAAAATAACATATTACTACTCTGGGACCTAGGTGAGTATTAATAAATAATATTTATTTTTTCTTAAGTACGACAATCTCTCCCAACCTTTGGGTAATAGTAATAGCGATAAATGATCACATTATTACCAAAATTAAACAATAAATACAAATATTAATATAATAAACCGAAAGATGAATAAGCCATAATTAAACTATGTACATGAAGTAATAAGGAGAAAATAAAATAAGTAAACGTTTGAACTAATTTAACAATAAAATAAAAACTCTAATTGAATATTATTATAGAGATCTGTTCTTTTATTTGTAATAAGCACAGTCGGTATCGACAGCTATGATTGCACTGTCACCGTCGACAAAGATAAAAGGATAAATAATTAGTTGATAAATGAACCCTAGCTCAAGTTAATATATATTACTTCATGTCAAATTTCTAATTTTTTTTTTTACAAAACTTTGTAATTAATACAGCATGTTTTCTTGTAAAAAACAGATAGCCACCACATTGACATCAAAGAAACTCAAACGCAAGGTTAGCAAAGCTATATCCACCCTAAACAGAAATTCCAAATCAAAACCAGCAACAACTATTGTTATTTTTAAAACAATTCTCAGGCCACTGCTGATGTATGGCTGTGAAGTCTGGGGTGCGGCATACTTCAAGAAAAGGAAACAATTATAATCTTTTCAAAATGATGTAAGAATTGCAGTGGATGATCTATTGTTTGTAAGAAACAGCCAATTGCATCGGGCATTACAATAGATACAATACAGCAATAGATACAATAGAAAATCACATAAAAAAAAAAGTTCATGAAGTTCCATTCACATTGATGTCTCCAAACTAAATGAAAATGTTGGTTTTGCAATAATACACGGGACACCCAAAAGATATAAATTACCCACATACTCAACAATATTTACAGCTGAACTTCAGGCGATTTCAACAGCGCTTCATTTATCTATAGAAAGTGAATACTCATTTGTACAAATTCAATGTCTGCACTCCAGAGTCTATCAAACTTCAGTCAAAGCGGACCTACGATAGACAAAATTCACAAATTTATAGACTTGCTAAAACATCTTTAAAAAAGTGTCACCTTTCTCTGGACTCCAGGGCACTTAAGAATAGCTGGAGATGAGGCAGCGGATAAAGCGGCTAAAGAGGCTGCTATAATGAACGTTCCACCACTCCAAATTTACGAGCCGAAAGACATAAAGGCATTTTTAAGGAACAGAATCCGAAAAAGTTGGAATTCAATGTGGGCTGACGTACCACTCACCAAAAAAAGTAAGAAATGTTTTTAAAAAAAAACAACACAAAAGTGGACAAGTGCCATAAGGGGAAACAGAGAAGAAGTGGTTGTTGCAAGAGTAAGAATAGGAGATTCCAAATTAACACACCTCCACTTAATCACAAAAGAGGACCAACCTATATGCCGAACCTGTCAGTCCCCATTATCGATAAAGCATATAATTGAAGAATGCTCATCATTTCGTCAAGCCTTCGAAAATAATAAAATTCCTCGTACAAGAGAATTGGCCGTTAAAGACTCAGCAGAATCCATAGACAAAATAAAAAATTTCTGAAAGAAACTCAACTTTATACTAAAATATAATCCATCAATATCGACCAGTGTAAAAAGGAAATAGTCTACATTCAACTATGAAATGTCAAAGACAAGAAGATCCACTTCCAGTTACCTACAGTTAAATGAGCAGTGACTTACAACTTGGGAAACCCAACCATAACCCGAAGAATGAAGCTCAGGCTGCTGCAGGACATCATGTTATAAATTCTATAATCATCAGTTCTGTTATTGTCACTCTAGATTTTTTTCTGTTTATCTTTTTCTTAAATTCACTTTCTTTTTTATTTCCATTAGAAATCAATTATTTATTTTATTAAACCCGTAAATGTCACTGTTTTTATTATTAACTTTACTTTTATATTTTATGAAGAACTATTATTTTAATCTATTTATTTAATTTTTTTTATTTACGACGTTCTATATAGTTAGGGGTGTATTTTGTATGAGACTATACCCCCGGATAATCAAATGGTAAAAAAAAATTACCTCTTACATTAACCATGTAAGGTCCATCTGACCGATCTGGTACTAAATAAAAATAATAAAAAAAAAAAAAAAACGAGCTCATAAATTAATAACCTTGGGTTCCGAACGCTAAGAGAGAACTATTCAATCATTTATTTGATTGATATTACTTTTTATTACCATAAGCAAACTAATAGATCTAGATGACTGACGGTGGCGAGGAGCTATTTCATATTTCCTAGTAGACTGTAATGGCCGTTCTATATTCAGTACTATCATTTATAAGCAGAGCTAAGTGAGCCTTGTGTTTTCTTAGCATGTACGGATAGCTATTATTCGGGTGGGGCATTCCATATATCCTGATAGTGGGATAGCGAATAGTTTACATGAGAAGCAATGAAACAATTGATGGGCTCTCAACTTACTCTACTATGTCCACAATGAGGTTATTGCTTTCTCAATTACCATGAATCGTAGGATTTATTTGTTCATCCCTATCTTGCATAATGGCTTGATGTTCCGAAAATGTATTTCTAACATTATGAGGTGCAGATATTAGACCGTAGAGTAATAAGAAGAGAAGATGATCCAGGGGTGCGGTTAGCAAAAAACACACAAAAAAAAATATTAATGTTTTTTAGCTGCACACACCCCCCGAATAACTTCTCTACTTATTTCGAACATTCTATTCTTCTACACAAGGCCTCCATCTTCTTGGTAATTTCTCTTTTATTTTACTTCTATAACATAGTGTTAAACTGTCAGTCGTACTGCCACCTTTCTGGCATAAGTGAGTTCCTTGAATTTCGAAAATTATTTTCATTTACCACACTAGGAAACTCCTCCATAAAGTAGACGCAGGTTCTCATCGTCATGGCTCCTGATCCTTGAAATATGGTAAGGTACTGTGTAAGTCATACTTTCTAAGTTCCTCCAGCATGAATAAGCCCATTTACGGCTTGAGGTTATCCAGTAGCAAGATAATCCGAATTCCTTTAATGAAACTTTCACCAAGAAAAGTTACTACACACAAATATGTATTCTTTGAACCTGTGTATGGATGTTGATTGGGTATACTCAAAAAGCGGTGACTTTCAAGATAATAGTCTGGTTCTTCTTATCAGATAACTCCATCTTCTTCTGGCACTATCTTGCCAGATTGGTGTGTAGCTTTATTTCTGTTAGGTCATCAAAGAAGCATTGAAACCATTTATTTTCTCGCACTCTTAGGAACTCATAAAGATCCTTTCCAGGATTCCAAAGGGTAAGAATAAGGACTGGATCCTGACGGCATCCCCTCTCGATGAAAGCCAACCTCATAAAAAAAAAAAAAAATCTTGCTTGAGCGTTTCTGCTTCGCTATCTTAAGAGGAATCACTCATGGCTTCCCAAAAATATATATTTTTTTTTTAACAAATATTAAAAAAAAGTGAAGTTGTACCTACATAACTTCCACGGTTTTTCCTCAAAACCTTTGATCATGCTTGAGTGTGTCTATTCTCTTAAGGCACTAGACTCTTTACTCTCAGATGCGGGTTCCTATCTAACTATTTCAAATAATTTATTTATTCTGTTATATCAGAAGAGGATCGACTCTGAGGGGAGAGCCAGCTGGGACCATTATGAAATTGAATTATAATCAGTTATTATAAATTGGATACCTTTCGGAATAAACAAAAAAAAAAGAAAAAAAAAACATGGCGGTTGAGCCTGGATGTTATCCGCAATACACTTATTAGTATAACAGGTGGTTACAAAACAGTACTTCATCACCAATCACTAAACTCAAACCCATCATGGGATTGAGTTGTATATATTAACAAAATATTAGTATAAATAAAACAAAATATTAGATTATAAAAAATATAGTTTTATTTTCGATGTGATTCTTTACTTATACATGCCATTTTGTGTGTTCTGGAGTGATTCGACAGTTTTAATATTACTGCACGGCTCTTGATTAATACGGAAGCTATGTCAATCCAAAATTTGTTGCCAGACCTCTCCTTACCTAATATCTCACGATAATTATCAATAGCATCATGATATAAATAAAATATTTAATCATTAACAGAATTCAGATTGTATGTATATATCAGCGAAAATATAGTGAAAAAAATTTATAATTTTTTTGAGGAACATAAAACAGGAGGTATATAAATAAAGAAAAACATAATGAACGGTTAAGTCTTAGACTTTTAGGACACACTATCTGCAAATATATGACTTAGCTGTTTCTCCTTTTTAGCTAGCTGTGTAGCTTTGAAAGAATATTTTTTTTCTTTTTTCAAGATCCTCAGAGCATGACTTCAAAGAGCTCCCAGTGAAAAAAAAAAAAGATGGACTTTTTAGCTTTTGCTTGTAAACTTGCGATGACGTATAAGTCAGCCAGTCATCACAATGATTCTGAAATATCGTATTCATAATTTAACAGAGACAGGAAAATTTAATTAGAATTGTAAGATAAAAGGGACTGTTTATGGTATATTTAGGGCGCGAAAGGGAGGCAAGATCGCTATAATTTTTTTGATGTTATAACTTCCTTAAGATTGTAACGTACATCGACGAATACTCATAAGTAAATATAGTCGGTTTAACTTCCAATAACTTCCAACTTCCTCCAGATGAATTTTAAAATTAAATAAAATTCTGTCAATGATAAAGCGCAAACAAGGAAAAGTCCAGAGCGTCAATACTGTCTACCAGCTGAAGTGATAAAGGCCTTAGGAGGATTAAGGAGATTTATTTTCAATTAAATGAGTACTTGATTTTTTTTCCCCTATCCACTCCGAGTAGAATCATCATACAGATTATCTATAATAAACTATGATAAGTTCTCGCTGCAGATATGGAACATGTATAAGCCGGTATAGATTGAACTGGAGGGATAACTGATTCTAAATCATTAACTGTCCTTTATTAAAATATGTACTTGTATATTAAGAGTTATTAATATAGTGCGATGTACTTCAATTGACTAAATAAAGTAGTTTGGAGCACAGGGCTAACCAAATAGTGTCCTGAGAACAAGAGGTTAAGATGACTTATTTTTTTAATTATATGCTTGATAATTATGAATTTTATAAATAGTTTTCATATCATAGCCGTATCATGGCAAACTTAATGAAAAAAAAATTAAATTATTTCACCCCTATTTTGGATTACTTTAATGAAAAGCATGTATCATTACTAGCCAAAATTGATGAGTCTGCCAAGTATAGTTAGGGGGAATGCGTTTTGTAAAGCGTTAAAGAAAAAATTAATTTTTCTTTTGGACCTCAATATCTTTAAAACTAACGACAAGACTAAAAAACATAGTAGAATATTATTTAAAGTAGACTAAATTAGCCAAAGTATGAGTCCTAAGAGGTATTTACACTGATATTTCATAACAAATTAACGAAAAATCAGTAGTCTTTTTAAAAATTAATTTTGGAAAAATAATTTTTCAAAAGTCATAAAACGTACAGATGTCTATTAGTGCCTATGTCAAAACTAGGTTAATATACTATAAAGTAGTTTATAACGTATATCTTCGTAGGAGTAATAGTTTGCGTATTTACGAAAATAAATGCACAAAATGTTGATTCCTAGTTGTTCGAACTAAATTTTTATTAATAAAAAAAAATATCTCAGGAACCATTAGACGAACAGGTGACTGCCAGTAATTAAATTAATGCTAGTTGAATGAATTAAAAACTCTGTTATTACACTTATCTTCGTTGGAGTAGTTGATTTCATTATATTTGCTAAAATATTTTTATTTCTAATTGTTCGGAACAAATATCAAACGACACATTAAATATATTTTCAAATCTATATTTGGCAGACTCATCAATCTAGTAATTATTCATATTTTTCACTAAATTAATCAACAATTGGGGTGACATGAACTACTATTCACCTTTTGGACGCTTGTACTGCAACATAGTGTCTAGAACTCAATATTTAAGATTTCCTTTAAAATTTGACACAGTTGTATTGTAGTATAAACTTGAAAAAATATGATTTTATTTTTTAATCTAAGTTGTAAAGTGTAAATTAGTAAAATAAATGGACTCAGAAACGGAAGAGTTAAAAAATATTTATTACTATCTTATTCAAGATTTTAAACAAATGATCAATTTATAAATAATTTTATTACTTCTTCGTGACTGGCTTTAATGTTTAAATAAAATCAATTGTATCCATTTATGTTTCAAAACTCTTATAATATTTTAAGTGTGCTACGTTTCGGCCAACTTGGCAATTCTCAAGGACAATCCTAACTATAATTTCACACCTCACATTCAGCTATTAAAATTTTTTGCAGTTTATTATTGCAGGCTATTTTAGTCAAATTAATCTATATTTTTACTTTTTCGTTTAATGTTTAAACTGAAGTGTGATTATAAAAAAGCAGTAATAGGACAGGTGGATGGAGCACAGAGTTTTTAATTATTTTTTTTATCTTATATTTAAAAAATGTTTATTAATTTCATACAAGAAAATTACTTAACAATAAGTGGAAAATACATGATTTTTTCTCGTCATTTTCCGACCCGAGTGCTCTTCGCTACATAAAATTCACTTCTATCAAAATATATCAAAAATAAAACGTTCTCTTCCTACTTGAATTGGAAAACGGAAGGTGAGAAAATTAAATGAATAAAAACTAATTCTGTACCATTTGGTTCAAATGTGTGGATGGCGAAGTGCCAAAGTTTATTGTTACATTATAAAAGCACTAAGTTGGTATCTATGAGTTTTTTTTCCACCACATTAATCTTCATTAGGAAGTTTTTCCTCTTTTCATTGGTTGGAGTGCAGGCTCAGCGGTTTTTTGGTTACCTAGTATATCAAAATTGTATTTAACTCCACATTTAAACTCAGGATTAATTTTGTAACTTACAATTAGTGAATAATGTATGGGTTGAATGTCCTGCTGAAGTTTAAAGCAAACTTAGTAGAGAAAACGCATTTCTACAAATAGGATTTCCTGACTCATAATTATAAAATATCTATTGCTAAATGTTTTTTATATCATCAAGCTATGTAATAGGTAGTGTCAAATGTAATGGAAACATCAATACATAATATAATTAAAGTTCTATGACTGATATCTATCAGAGAGGCAGGTTAAAGCTGCTCAGAAGATAGACAGAACTGGTGATATACGTTATAGAACATTTTGAAATTCTGACTTATACAAAAATTGGCCCTTCCCTAGATAGTTCCTATAATCTGCTCTGAACAATAAGTGTTTAGAGATTAATCGTTTCGATTTTAACATGTTATGTCATTTGTAAAATACTCCACCTATGTTAGACATTTCGGACTTTTTTAAAAATCCTTTTAAGATATAGTTAAAATATATATTTATCATATAAATCTGGATATTTCTAAATTTTAAAATGTCAATTGATTTGAAGGGTAATATGTTGAAATTTATATGTTCGCTCTGCTCTATAAAGGAATCATAACTGTAGCACCTTCAAGATAGCTTTTTAGGCATTCGCGAAAAAGAACGTGACAGAAAAGGTAAACTGTGCTGGAGGGTTCATTAGGATGGAAGGGTTGAGACAAAAAGAGAGACGGGTGGCCCAGTATGACAATAGGGGGGGGCGACCCTAGGCAGGCTAGATTGGATTATGCAGAGGGGTCTGCCGATGTAACCTATAGCATTCTTCTCGCATCAGGCTAACCTGTTCAGCTGTCAGGAGGGTCTGAGTGCGGGATCGATTCAACCTGCCGATGACAGGTATTAGTCCCTCTTTGGCCACTTGTTCATGTCCCCCGGCCTCGCCTTGTCAAGACGTTTTGGGCTTTCGGCTGTACAACCGTTCTACCCCGGGGACGTAGCCACTTCAAAGATTCAAAAGTCAACTCTGGCATTAAACTGAATTGGTTTAAACTGAATCTTCATCGACTCAAATAAATTGAATAAGTTACAAGTGAGAACTGAAATTCCAATATTAAAAAAAAAAAAAAAAAGTTCAACAATTAAAATCAATAAAAAAAAAATAATAATGGTGCCAAATTAAAGTTGAATTATGAGTTTTATTCCTTTTTTATTTAAATTTTATTATTCAGTTTTCAAAAAAGTGATCTATCTGAAAATACTATAACAGTTTCGTTAACAAGCATCATTTTATTTTAAAAATATTTTTTTTTTCTTTTCCCCTACAAATCAGTTCGACCTAAGATAGTAAAGAAGCAAAAAAAAAAAAATGATAAATATAAAAAAAAAAACTCATGAAACCATACATTTTTGAATTTACAAGTATTAAAAATTCCGTGACACATTTTACAAATGTTTTTAAATTGAATTTATAAATAAATAAACAATAGTTTTTTACAATAAAATTAACATATAAGAACGGACATAATCCAATATATATAATTATATATTCTATATGAATATAATAGAAATTAAATAAAGAAAACCGAGAAAATATGTAGGACATATACTCCCAATTCTCCTTTTATACTTTTAATTGGAAGTCGACTAAATTTTATATTTCCGCCCTTTATAAATATAAGTTTAATATACAGATAAAAGGCACAGAGAACAAACTAGAATATTGGATAAAATTTATAATAGAAGAAAATAGATCTTGAAGACGGAGGACTCAATTTGAGTTTATATTAATTAAAACTGCTAATTAATGAAATAAAATAAAAAATCATTACTGTTTTAACTTAAATAAAATTACAAAATTTAAAAAAAAATCATAGTAAACGATAAAAAGAGTAAACAAATTATCCTGAAATATATTCATTGTGTGGGGTTACTAGTCACATGATGTCGCTGAATAAACAAGTCCCGGCCCAACATTAAAAAGCCATCATCCAGGAAACTTGGGAGATGAATTATGGATTAATTGTGGAAATAAGGAGCAGAATTTGAAACCGGTATTTTGAAACATGGCTTGTAAAAACTGTTCCTTAAATATATTTTTTTGATGTGTACATATTTACAATACAAAAAAATGGGATATATCGTTATTTATTTTCATAGATTTTTCTATATAATGTAATCATATGTTGGAAGTTTTACTATCTTAATTCCTTCTTTTCTTTTTTTGGTGGTAATATTTCGTGAATGCGACATCTAAACATAGAAAATTTGGCCTCTATATTCATAAAAGGCGGAAATATAAAATTTAGTCGACTTCAAATTAAAAGTATAAAAGGAGAATCAGGAGTATATGTCCTACATATTTTCTCGGTTTTATTTTTTTTTATTTCTATTATATTCATATATAATATATAATTATATATATTGGATTATGTCCGTTCTTATTTGTTAATTTTATTGTAAAAAAACTATTGTTTATTTATTTATAAATTCAATTTAAAAACATTTGTAAAATGTGTCACAAAATTTCTAATACCTGTAAATTCAAAAATGTATGGTTTCATGAGTTTTTTTTAATATTTATCTTTTTTTTTTCGCTTCTTTACTATCTTAGGTCGAACTGATTTGTAGGGGAAAAGAAAAAAAAATTTGAAAATAAAAAGATGCTTGTTAACGAAACTGTTATAGTATTTTTTATTGTTTATATTTTTAATAAATTAGTTAGTTACCATTGACACAAATAGGGAGATTTTAATGTTTTCTCTTTCGAATAACGAATTAATCTAATTATTTTTCAGACTATCAGCCTCAAATAATGATTCAGTTTATTTATAAAAAAAGAAGCCAATCAGGTCACAAGCTATGGTGACGCGATTGGTTTTTTAAAATTAATATATTCATAAAGCTCGCAATATACTTTTTGTAAACATTTCATAAATTTTTTTATTCATTTACAAAAGAGTCAATATGATTTTTTTCATAATTATTTTATTTTATTTATTTAATAATTATTACATTATTTATATTATTTTAATACTAATTTTAATGTACTAAATTAACTCAGACATATTACAATACTACGGATAAAGATAGAAACAAAGTACATCCCTTTGTGATACCCGTTTAAATATAAAACTATTCAAAGAATTGAATATCCCACTCAACGCAATTAATTAACTCCCAAAAAATTAAAATTTAACTTTATAAATAACTAAATATAATAAGGAAATAATTCATAATTAATGAATAAAATAGCTGGAGAGAAATATAAACACAAGTTTTATATACGAAATTTAATAATATTAATTAAATAAACGCTTTAAGAAATATAAGCAAAAAAACGTTTTTTATGTCGTTATTTTACCATATTAAATTATAAGGTACACAAAATCATTTCGGTTTTCCTCGTCTGCATGATTATAATAAAAATTACTTTGATTTATTATTCATATTAAAAACAACATTTTTATTTCATAAAGTATTTTCTAAAATTATGGAACAATTTTGGTTCCAATAATATTTGATCGAAATATATGAGAAATTCAAATAGGGCAGGATATGTCATGTCATATTCATTATATAAATATTATTTATTTACTTTTTATATTTGCCTAACTAGATTATAACAAATTTTCATGTTTTTTATTACGACTTGTAAGTAATTAAACGTTTCACTTTAGTGTTGATTTCAGTGCTCTCTCTCGCTCTCAGGTGACTAGCTACTTAATTCGGCTGGGGCACATAATTATTTTCTGTAAGGAGTTACAAACCTGCCTTCTACGCCACAACCCCTGATGAAGACCTGAAACTCAGGTCGAAACGTCGGCATAAAATAAATAAATATGGTTTTGTTTATTTATGTTGCTCTTTGCTGACCGCACCCCCCGACAAACTTCTCCAAGAAATAATTATTTTCTGTTTCACTGTTACCATGAGTCAGCTCTGTGGGTTCAGGAGCCCTCCAGTGCCCACCCCGCCTAATGAAGGTACAATTAATTAGGTAAAAATATAACGATCGAGCATGATTCTGACCCAATCACCTCCTTGCACAACCGTTCGTCTAGTAACAGTATGTCCTAACAAAGTACTGCGTCCCTGATCCTTCATTGGTTGTAATGGTACAGCTTTAATTTTTAATATATATAAGATTAAAAATTGCAAAAAGAACTCAGCAGGTTTATTGAATGCTATATCAGATGAAGACGGTTGACATATGCAGGAACTGATAACGTCTCATACAAGTTCTTGCAGCAGTACAAGGAGAGGAATCCAAGGACAGATAAGACTCCCCAAGACCCAACGTCTTTGTTCTCTTCGTGTCCGGGGAAAGATATATGTTCCAGGATATCGGCAGTCGGGACCAAAGGGTAGGGGGGGCTGAAGGTACAGTAACCCATTTTAAGTTTGAAGCCATTTAACTTAGTTATTTAGTTACAGTTAAATACCTTAATTTTTAAAACAAGAACTTTTCACATCCCGAAGTAAAATATTTAATATTAATATAATAAAAAAGTAAATAATTATACAAAGTATTGACTAATAAAACTGAAGCCAAAGTGGCGTATCATCAAATAATCATGGGTGCTTTTTAACGATCCACTTTAATGCAGGAAACACAATTTTAATGTAAAAACACAATTTTTATTGTGTTTCATGTTTAGTTGCAAATGATCCCATTTTTTATTGAAGATTTACTAATTTCTTACTACGTTTTTAAACTTAACCTTACGAAAAATGAAATCTTACATAATACACAAGAATGGTTTTTACTGATGGTTTGGATCTTTTTATATCTGGGTGCTTTTAAAAAACAAAACAAACATTTAACAATTTAATAGACCTCGCTAAATTGATTAAAGTGGAATAATCGAGATATTAATTCATAGGCCTCTCAGAAAAACATTTAACGAGAACAATATAACCAAAACTTGTGGAGGATCTTTTCTCCCCCCTCCCCCCACAGAACTAATGAAATTGCGCAAGTTATCCAATTAATTCTGCTTCCTTACTTTGAAGTATGTCTTAAATATATCTGATTAATATTGTACTTAATGATTACAGCCGTTATATTTAATTCTTTTTTGAAACGTTTATTTTGGTATTTTTTAATTTGTTCTTTGTATTAGTTTTTAAAAATTATTTTATATTTAATGATATTTACAAGTATCATAAAAATTTAGTTTTCATAACGACTGTTTGTTTAATGTATTTATTAGATGAATTAAAGTTAATTCATTTTTGAACTTATAATTTCCTAAAAAAGATAAAAAAAACCGTAGTTAACCGTATTTTATTTTATTTACCGGCCAAACTCAATATCTCTTCATAGTTAAAATAGCTTCAGAAAGTTGGGTATACCGTTAAAAAACGGTAAAATTAAATCTGATCATAATATAATATTTTATGAAAGAAAATTTATAATTGAAGTTCATATCTCATAAATTCACTTGGTGTGATTCTAACGAGTATGCCTGTAAATCATGTATTTTATTATTTAAATAAATAAATTTTATCCTATTTTAGTCTGAAAATGATTTACATTTCTTTATAAGTTCGACATATCGGCCAATTCGGCCATCCTCAAGGAAAATCTATCACAAAAAGCTTTTATTATATATATGATTTTTTAACAATTTTAAACAAATAATAATATTATAAATAAATTATCATACCTTAATACAATTTTTAGAACCATACAATTTTAAAAACTTTATCCAGGCTATTCTGCCCAGGACATTAATTTCAGTCCAAAATTACCCTATGAGACATTAAAACATAAGGTAATCATATAATTTTATTAATGAACAAACCTTAGCTTATGTCTAATTACCTATTTGTCAATTCTTCATAATAAATTAAAAATTAAAACTTTTAATCACAATTAATTTTAACTATTATACTTTTAATTTTAATAATTAATTTATTTATGGATAAATATTATTACAATCTGTCACTAACTTGGGCAATAATTAATATTGCTAATTGAACACATTCATACCAAAAATAAAAAAATGAAAATAAAAGTAAAGAAATAAAATCTCTATACTAAATAAACAGAAAAATAAAATGAACATAATCGAACAATGTAAAATAAATTATATACAATATTTACAATCTCGACACGAGTATTTACGAGCCCACTCTATCTCCACGTTGGATGGGTAGGGTAGAGAAGGGCTCTTTGAGATCCCAGCGATTCCCTCTCACCGCGTCACTGGTAATAAGCCAGTGGAGGCTGAGTAAGTGCGCAATCACTTTACATGAGCGGAGCATTTGGCCATTGCTAGAACTCCAATTGTTGATTTTTGTTTTACATAAGGTCCGTTTTAACATTCGGGGTGGATTGTAAGGATGGGTGGAACTGGATAAGGATCGAACCAAAGAATTAGGATGATTAGAAAGGTTTATATGGAATTTTGAGAATTGGCTTGGTATCAGGTCAAGTTCTGTTGGAAACGTAATAGGGTGCATTGACTATGGTTCTAAGGATTTTGGACTGAAAGCATTGGATACGTTTGACGTTCGAAGGTTTAGCTGTTCCCCAAGGTTCAAGTCCATAGATCCAGATAGCTCTGGGATAGTCTTATAAATTAGTAGTTTGTTTTCTAGTGAGAGATGAGAGGTCTGTCTGAGCAGTCGGTATAGTTGACTGAATCGTCTGTTTAGCTATTGTCATTTAATTCTAGTTTGTTGGTTTCAGTAGAGTCTTTTTTCTAGTATGAATCCTAGGTATCGCACTGTGTCGGATCTGTGTAAAGGAATATTATTAACAGTAACAGGTGGACAGAAGGGCGAAGGGTGATAGTTACTTGGGTGCATTCCGATTCATTAACTTTTATTCACCATTGATTGCACCATTGCTCAATCAGGGTGAGGTGTGTTCGAAGATTGGTTGAGGCTGTTACAGGATCAGGATGGGAGGATAGAATGGCTGACTATTAAACTTTATCACAACAATATATGTAACCTTCCTCACACTCAGGGCAGGCATTTAATTTATTTATTTCAACTATATTTTGGTTAAATTTATAATGTATTTTATGTTTACTTTGTTTTGGCTACAATGTTTTCATAACAAGCATGTGAGAAAATATTTTCATACCAATCGGTTTCTATTTTACAGGAAATTAATTACAGATTCCGAAAAAGTTGAAGAAGTTAGGAAATGGTCAGAGATGAATAATATTTTTTTTTTTTATAATTCCTTATATTTATATTAAATTATTCCCTCCCTCAATTACTTAGATTTTCTTTTTTAAAACACTTTATGTATTATTTTAAATAATGAGCCTTTTGAATCTACCTAGAACAAAGCCAAAGTGGCTCTAATAATTTCAATTAAGTCTATTTAAATTTTTTTTTTTTCCAAAACACCAATTTGAAATATAGTTTAGTATTTAACATAGCCTGTGTTGTGGAATTTTTTTAAATCTAAAAACTTGATTTCATCTTAAAATAGGAATGTAGTGGTTATGTATTTGAGTTTTATAGACTTGAATTTAAGTATATGGTATTTGATTCAAGTTATAAAACTATCTAAAGTCTTCTTCTTAAAGCCCTTAAACTTTTTTATATAAAATAAATAACCGAGAAAGGACAGGTAAATATTTATTATGAAAATAATACTTTATTTACGCATTTCTGAAAAAGTATACATTTTATGATAAATTTTAGACATACAAAAAACAGTTTTGTAAATATTTTTATTATATTATTAATTAAATCGATCGAAAAAATTGAGAACCTCATATTAATTAGAATATACCCTTTAAAGACAAGTTTGCTCAATTTTAATTTTCTTACTAAAGGTCTAGGGAAAAAAAATAAGAATCGAAAAGCAGTGAATTTCCAGGAGGGAGAAAAACATTAAATTTTTTTTCATTAAATTAAATGAAAACTTTCAAATTGGTAGAGATATCCTGGGACTAAATTAATTTTTAGAAGATCGTTGTTTTTAAGTCAGGCGAGCCAATTTCTTAGTTAAGCTGATTCGGTTTCAATCAGTCATTTTTTTTTTAAATTTAAAAATGTTTTTAACACATTCAAGAGATATAGAAGTAGTTCTATACGTTTCAACATTTAAAACAAGAAAATTAATTATTCATTGTAATTAAATACATTATAAATATTAAATTTGACATTTGAAAAAAAAATCGTAGGTATCATTTAATCAATTTTATATATTTATTTTTTTTGTAATTTGTAAAGTGAATATAAAAACTTATTTTATTGCTTAGAGCAGTGGTTCCCAAACTTTTTTGTCCTACCAGCCCCTTTCCAGAAAAAAAAATTAATTGGCGCCCCATGGAAATTAATTTCTTAAAACTTTTAATAGCAATTAATAAGAAATATATATGTATTAATGTTTCTATCATTTTCGTAAAATATAGTAAAGAAAGGTGTAAATTAGAAATATTGATCTTTCAGATTATAAAACTATTTTTTGAACTCAGAATAGAATGTAATACGAAAAAAAGTTTAAAAAATCGTAATAATTTTAATGTACTGCTATCAATTTAGTAATCCTCGGCTCTATTCGTTAGTAGTTATATTGTTAACAGTGACAACTAGTAGTTAATGCACCTGTGGCCCCCCGAACCACTGCAGTGCCCAACAGTGGGTAGGGGCGGGGCCAACCAGCTTTGCAGTGTCCCGTTAAGGCTGTGGGGTGCTACATGTCTAGATTTTATTACTTAATTTGTACATAAATTTTATGTTTTTTAAACATTTATGAACCGGGACTCCTACTCTCCTAGTTGAATTTATGAAAAACAATTGAAACTGTACATTTTATTGTTCTAATTTATCAATTCGCATCAAATTTGTTGAAATAACTGAAAATGTATGAAAAACTGTTTTCTAAACATTTTTTAGTACAATGCAGTATATTTTTTGCTATGACCGATATTTCGAAAGTATCATAGTCACCACTCAATTTTTATTTTTTAGTACATCGTAGAAAACTTGAGCGTGTACATTTTTTCTCCGTGTCTTGATGAACGTTAATTCTATAATTAAAAAGAGTACTTTCCAACTTTAGTTACAGTACAATGTACTCTAGTATAAGTGTATTTTATGAATGAACATCACATATCTGGAATGGCTACGTCTAATTCCCTACTAACAAGAATAACTGAATTACGTTAGTATGGTTTGATGTTTTGAAGAAGTTAATCACTTTCTTTCTTGTTCCACTCCCAGTAGCCGACAGTTAAAGGAGCAATGACCTACAACCTGGGAAACCCAACCTCAACCCGAAGACTCTGGGCTTCAGTCTGCTGCAGGACATTCTGTTATAAATTTTAATAAATATAAAATTAATTCATAGTCACACTACCTCTATTTTACTTTTTATTATTACTCATTTTATTTATTCATTTTTTTTTTTTATTTTCTTCTCTCGTCCCTTTTTCAAATTAACTTGTTTTTTTTCACTGTTAGAGGAAAATTGTTAGTTTTATTTACGTGTACCAATATCATTATTTTTTGTTATTAATTTTACATTCCTCTTTCATTAAGAAGCATTACTCTTATCTATTTATTTTTTTTTATTTTTTAATAACAACATTCTATATAGTTATGAGTGTCTTTTGTACGAGAC
>NW_027115270.1:1855219-1872708 GCF_000696795.3 Halyomorpha halys | reverse complement strand
ATATATAATGTAACGGTTATATCAACCAAGTAAGGCCCATATCAGGCCGATCTGGTATAAAATAAAATAAAAAAAAAACTTTCTTTCTTACCGTCGGATTATCTTATATCATTACTTGCGTTAATCAGTTATGATTCCTATTGAACATATAATATGTGTGCAAATAATACGCTATACACTATTAAAACTAATATGATTGTTTTTAATTATTAGTAATTTGATAAATTGGAAGTAGGTAGCTTATTAGTAAGGCACTGTGCTACTAACCCTATGGATGTGGGTTCGAATCCGGTTGTGGTAGATAATTATTTTCTGTTTCATTTTAGTCGCTGATGAACCCTGTGGGTTCCCAAGGCTCAGGCTCATAAAATGGGTACCTGTAATAGGGTAAAAAAATTCGGTCGAGCATGATTTTGCACAACCGTTGGTCTAGTTACACCCTTACAAAATACCGCACCCCTGACTCTTCATGGGTTTTAGCTGTACAGATTTGATTTTTAATAAGTAATTTTGATAAAAAGTCAGTAAAAATTGAAACGACTCCAACATCTGTACTAACTAATAAAGAGTATTGTGCGTTACAAACTGCACTATTATTCCACATTAATGAAATATTATTAATTTCTTTTAATAATGAATATTTATAATCAACCGTGAAGGAAAAAATTAACAAGCGCCCTCATAATTTGGGCGACTACGATCTAACAGACGTAAATCCCAAAATGTAATAAAACATCTCCCGTAAATAATTTTTATCCAAAATCTTTTCGATCCGATAGATTATCCTTGTGGCTCTAAATTATAATTTGGAATTTTGTTTTCAAAATGGCGGCCGCGTTTATGATTTTCTTACGCCCATATCTCTGTCATTTATAAAGAAAGAAAGAGAAGAGAACATGTTGAGCCACAAACTTATCATTCACGTTTCAGTGCCGCTTTGACTCCGACCTGAGTGGGTTGAGATTTATTTGTGACGGATTCAAGAAATAAATTTCGGCCTCACCACTGTCGCTAGAACAGGTTGCTGTCTTGTATAATTATCCTCTATCCTGCCCTAAGTTGGAAATCATAAGGATGTTAAAACCTTGTATGTATTCAGATTTTATTTGTTATTAAATGTTTTGTAATATTTATAAATGTGTATCTTTCAGTAAAAATTAATAATAATAAATAAAAAATAATAATAAATAAAAAAATAATAAATAAATAAATTTTGCAGTGCTTTTTTTTTAGTATTTTTTTTTGTAATATCATTCGTCTAATAATACCTATTGTCATGTTTTGACCCGGCTATAGAAAATTGAAAATAAAAAAAAAATAATACGCTCATTATGCTAATTTCAGCTTATCCTCATTAACCTTAACAAGTGAAGGGGGGTATCATACATCATGATCATAATAAAACTTAATTTCAGGGGGCTCTAAGAGCGGGATGGGTTTTTTGAATAATTGGAAGATAAATGAGTTGAAATAAATAAGAAAAATATTTTTAAAACGATCTTTATGATAAAAATACTCAAAAATAAAATTAAGTTGTGCATTTTTTTTTTTTTATAATAATGAAACAAAGGCTTGACTGAAGGGTGAACAGGGATATTGTTCCAAAATTTTAATTTGGTAGGTGTATAACTTAGAAAGTTCTTCGATAATTTATATGTTTCATACTTCTTACTTTTGTGATTTTATTACTACATCACCTGGTTAAACTTGTAGTTCTTTTTATTATTGAAAATTAGGTTGTTTAAAAATTTGTTCAGATGTGAAGAAAATAATGAATCAATAAAAAAAGTGCTTTTAGTCCTGAAAAAGAAATGTAATAAAGAAAAAACTAGTAACTTTACTACTAATCCATTTGCGTCGAGTCGTTAAATTATGTGAATAAAAATATAGAATTTTTATTAGTACAGTTTATTACTTTTTTTTAATATAAATATTTGCTTTCCTTTATTTTAACTCTAACTTAACTCTTTTTAATTTAAACGGGTTTTGGAAAGTCAGGGGAAATTATTGAGCTATAGTTACTTCATCTTTATATATATAATATAAGCACCACCAGGTGGATCGGATCAGAAAGAGAAAAAAATAGAAGAAAAATACTGAGGGATTTGAAAGTGTAAAACCCTCAGGCTTGGAAGAGATTTGGTCATATAAAAATACACATAAAAGAATAAAGTATAAAATACTTTTATACAGGGACATAAGTCATATAAAAATAATTGAATTATTAAAATAAAATTTTCAACCATAAAATGTCACTAGTTTGTATTTAATATGGATTAAATGAATTCTGCCTCCGAAAGGGTTAGATTTGCCCTATGCCTACCGGAAATAATTTCATAGCGGTCTGGTTAAATAAAGTCCAGCACCGCGAAAGCGAGTGGGTTAGTCCCTGTTGACTTGGCTATGTCAAAGTGATGTCAGTGACAGAGATTTGTTGTTTATATTGGTAAATAAATATATTTTTTATTTAATGTGAAAATGATAAAATACAATAATTCCTTTCAGTGATTGAAGTTAATAGAAAAATAAAGATCTCTTGACTTTTTCGCGACATAGATGCAAACCATCACCTGGACTAATCATTTGCAAACTATTCATAATAAAAAAAAAAATGGAACTACCAAAAGAACTGTCTACAATCAATTAGAAAATAATACAACTTGAAATAAATAAATAAAAAAATAAAACGTCAACAATCAGCTACTCAAAACAAGTAGTAAGTATTCAAAAATTATATTGCAGAGACGTCACTAAATACATGCGATTTAAATTTCTTGAGTTCCTTATATTATCAATAAACCCAATATTGTAGTTTTATCACCTAAGTGTGGCCGTTCACTTTATGTTTTTATTTAATCTGAAATTTTTACTTTTTTAATTATTTTTTATTTTTCCAGCGAGGCTCCTATAAGCCTAAAGAAGGCTCTGCTATTTGTTAGAGATATATAAAACCTAAAGGAATAAACCGTAAGGGCATTTAGCTCCAAATTATCAAAATGTAGTATAAAAAAGAGAATGAGTGGAAAAAATAATTATATACATATATTACGAACTGTTATTGTTAATCATCGATTATTAATAAATACTGTTCCAATCTTAATATAGATAAAATATACAACTGCATTGTATTTAATCAGTGATTAATATAGGTTGCAGTTAAAAGTACATATATATTTATTGAATTAATCAAGACTCTCAAAAAAATGCTTCAGTGAAAAAATCTATTTGTTCTATAAATTATATAGGAAACCATTTCTAATTTATACCTTGCAGGCAGCACCATTGACGAAATACTGCCCATATATGTTGGAGTCCATTGACGTAATATTTCGCCGAAGCGTGAACACCAATTATAGGTTTGCCGGGCAATACCTGCTCAGCCATGAAATATACACCGCGAAGATACAGAGGCCTTTTGTAATGGGAAGCTCCTCTTTAGCACTGGTCCATGACCTAAAAATTAATCTATGTAAGGATTGGGTGGGTTTTGAGGGGAAATAGTTTCTAAACACGGAATCCATTATTCTGGACTCACTGTGGTAAGTTTATTATTATGGTGACTGGGTAACTTGGGGACTGCAAGTTAAGTCGAAAAAGAAAAAGAAATGTATTGGACTAGTCGAATAATTCTCTATCATCCCTTTTAATATTTTTTATTGTCTAGCTGACCCAGGATGCTGTAAATTAGCAACTCAACACAGTTGAGCAGCCGATAGCCATTTTTTTGAGTACCACTTATTGGTATTAGTATTGGTAATTGGGGGGGGGGGAATTACACGGGAAGTGGACTTCCTGGTTCTTTTTGCTTACTTAGAAGTTGCCGCCATGTACTAACCAAGATGGGAGTGTCAAGACTTATTTCTCGGGACTGATAAAAAATCAATATTAACTGTCCTAGATGGAAATAGAATCCACAAAGTTTCGACCGAGCGCTCTGGGACCAACCCTCTAACGCCCACGGCTGTCGCGTCCTCTGAGTCCCATCTAGCTAGTATATCTAATATTTATTATGATTAATTGTGAATGAATATTTATTTAGATGAAATTATTATACATTATGCTGCAATATATATGTTTTCAAAATGCTTATATTGGCTTCCTTTATAATTTTGTTAAACAATTTTAAATTTTTTTTTTTATTTAGTGTTAATAATATAGGTATTAAGCTTATTTCATTAAGTGAAGTTGTGAAACTTTTAAAAACCGTAGTGTGACAGTAAATATAAATTAATAACTGTGAATGAAATTTCTTATTTTTAAAACAGAAGTTTTTTTACATTTGTTACAATATAAGTGATGTAAATTTTTTAATCAATTTTAAAATTAGCTAAAATTAAGCATGGACGTAAACCTTCCGTCCTTGTCCTCTAATAGAGCCTTTCTTTTCATACCTTTAAAACATTGACTAATAACGAGTAATAGTCAATGTATGACGACGACATTACAATCTCTTTTAATAAGACAATAACAAAATTATCTTTTTCCTTCCCTTCCCTTCCATCTTACCTTCTAAATATTTAATAAATGTGAACCGAGGAACTTTTAATAAAAAAAAAACTTATATTGAGCTAAATTTTAAAATTACCCGAAACTATGAATTGGCGTGGAATGATTTTACTTTAAATAAAAAATTAAAGTATTATAGAAATATGATAAACCTTTTACAATAGTTGTAATAATAAATATTACTATCACACTGATTCCTAAAAATAAATTAAATAAAGTACAATTTATTTATTTCAGAAATTTCTGAGAAAAAAAAATTAATAGGGGGCAACTTTATTAGAAAATACAATGTTGTACTGCCCAACTTCATTGGGTTACTGGTCGCACATTTATTTTAATCTTTACAGACAATATTTTTGATAGGCCTAAGGAGTAAACAATAATAATTATTAGCAGTAGTAATATATAACAATAGAATATTAGTTTTTTTCTCTCTCTTTTTTTTCGTTCAACTCTCTGGTTCTTTTATCTTTTTTTTCCTTCTTTCATGATAATAATTTTTTATTTAAAAAAAAAATATATATTTAATACAGTTACATATTATTCGACGATATGATATTCCACCCGGCTGTTCACCTTTCATGCCTGTCTACATGCCCTCAGTGTGTCGTGAAACAATCCTCTTTTTTAATTTGTCAATTTTTTTTTTTTTGCAGGAACATATTGCTCGTGACATGTGCAGGCATTGTCGTGGAACTTTTTCTGACCTAAATAAATTAAAGAGCCAAAATTGGTTATTTCCTCCGTAAAACGGGAAAAATTGTATGCATAACGACCCGAGGAATCATCAAATGTCGTATTAAAACTTATTATGCTATTATTCCAGATAATTTCTCCGAGGAGGGTCCATAATAAAGCCGTAGATCCTTCTAAAAAGATAAAGCAAATTGACTTTCTGATATTCTTCCACTCACTTTTTTACCGTGGCGATTCCATTACCTTTAAAAAATTACTGATTCAAGAAATTTAATAAAAAAAAAATTCATTTCTTTTTTCATTCTAATATTTGATACAAGCAGATATATTAATTTATGTTTTTTTTTTTTATTATTTATTTAGTTGGTAGCAAACAAAAAAAAATCAGAAAGCGATGTAGAAATTGTTTTCATTAATCTTTCAATCAGATCCCAAACATAAATCTCTAATCTTAAGAGAAAATGAATAGCCACATAAATTAAAAATAATTATGCAAAATAAACAATAAATATATCTACGTCATTTAAATTATTAAACACATTCACATTAGCTTCAAAACGCAACAATATTTCGTATTAGTAATTACACCATAAAGCCAGATCTGTAATTAACAATGAATATCTTATTAATTAACTTACTGAGAATTCATCATTTTGAAAAGAAAAACTCGAATAAAACAATAGGTTTTGTAAAATATTAGCACATTATAGAAAGCATTATAATCAAATAAAAAATTATTTCATGAAATTCAGTAAATAACTATAAATTTCTATTCGTCAGATCGATTGCTGTATACCGATAAACCATATTAGGTATCTATTAATAAATACCAAAAACGTTAAGTTGAAAAATAATAACATCTACAACAATTACGAGTTTCATTTTTTAATTTAATTTATAGATTAGCAGGGGGTAAGTACATTCATACTATATATACATACTAACTGGGAGTGGGTAGCGTAGTGGTAAGGCACTGAGGCACTAACTCCGAGGAACTGGTTTCGCATATGGCTGTGGCAGACAATTATTTTCTGTTTCACTGTAGCCATGAGTCAGCCCTGTGGATTCAGGAGCTCTCGGGGATTAACTCAGCCTCATTAAGTGGGTAAAAACCTGACGGTCGAATGTGATTCTGACCAAAGCACCACCCTGCACAACCTTTGGTCTTGTAACAGTACTTCCTTGTAAAGTACTGCACCCGTGATCATGGGTTGTAGCGGTCCAGATTTAATTTTTAATACATACTAACGAAAAAAGTAATAATAATGATGTAAATAGGTATAAAAATTATATTTAATATAATATATTTACAACACAAAATAAAAAAAAAAATAGATAGATAAATTAATAATTAATAAAATAAGCCATAAATAGTCGTTGATAAGCACTGCTAGTTTTGATGCAATATTTTGTTATAGTTTTCTTTCTTCCTTTTATTATATTCTATAATTTTTTTAGCAATATAAATGGAAACCTGAATTGTAATATTATATAAATATAAATTATGATTAAATCGCTTTAAAAATTACCATTAAATTGAATCACAAATGATTAACACGAATATAAAATGATTATGTCAACAAAAGAAGGAATCAGATATTATATTAATTTAATGAATATCATTTAACAAATTCATATTCCAAAAACAGCTCAGTGGTAAGGCACTGTGTTCCTAACTCCAAGGACCCAGTTTCGAATCCGGCTCTGGCATATAAATATTTTCTGTTTTACTGTAGCCATGAATGAGCCCTGTGGGTTCGGGAACCATAAAGTGTCTAACCAATCTCATAAAGTCAGTAACCTTAAAAAAAAAAAAAAAGCGAGCGAGATTCTGAACAAACCATCTCCTAGCACAACTGTTAGTCTAGTAACAGTACTCCCTTATAAATTACTGCACCACTGATTCTTCATGTGTTGTTGCGGTAGAGATTTAATTTTTAATATTCCAAAAATAAATAATGTAGCTATATTTAATATGATCAAGCATACTAATTAATAAGATAAATGGGTCACTATAAAAAAAAAAAATTAACATTAATAAATTGCTGACTCTGCGTTGGCTGAACGTGTTGGGAAAACATCTGAAATAAAAATCGTTACCAGTTTGAATTCGGACTGGGAAGGTTGTTTTTAATTTCATGGAATAAATCTCGATTTTCCCGCTCTGGGCGAAATAGTAATATAATAGTATTAGTAGGATAAAAAACCGTTCCCATTACTGGAGTAATTATTGCGGTAACTCGATATAGGTCTATTATTTCATTACTAATTAAGTTGAAGTAGTAAAAAATAAAATATTATTTTCATTTTACAGCTGCTAAAATATACAAGTATTAAAAGTATACTAGATTATTTTTAATATAGTCGGGATATTATAAAGTCGAATTATTATTTCTGTGGCGGTCTTGAAAAACTCCGTGAAAAGAAACTAAACTTAACCAATTTAACACAATATAAAAGACATTCCGAGAAAGGTTCATAACCACAATCATTTAATTCAATTTTAGAATTTAAAACTTTTTCTCTACCAACACACATTTTATTTTTTATAGATTTTTTAGTAAAGTGTTATAAAAAATATGTCTGAAGTAATATCATATAACTATTATTTTATTGATACTTATTTTTACTTTCACTTACCGATATACTGTAAATGCAAAATTTTGAATTCAAGTTTCCAATGAAAATACAGGTTTTGAGATCTAGTGTGTCCTAATAAACAAGCCTCGCAAAATGTTCCCTAGCTCAAAAACATTAAGTCGTACGAAACTGAAATTATTCATTCAGGGTGTTTGAGGAAGATGCCACTCCTCACATTTGAATAGAAATTGAAAATGCTATATGATAAAGTCAAGATGCAATCTAGTGGTAGATTGTGAGAAGTGGGCTTCGGTAGCCATCTTGGCCTGTACAATGGAAGAGTGAATAAGATTTCAAGAACCGCATCATTTTTGGCTGAGATAAACAGTTAACTATGAGTGAATAAACTACTCCCCACTCAGGCTAAGAGACGGAGGCAGGATGAAACAGCGAAGGTAATACAAGAAGAGAACAAGAATATGCACTTTCAAGATCTCAATAGCACATCGTGTAACCTACAACAGCTTCAACACAAGTAAATTACAGCAACTATTATTATATGTAATACAATTTATAATTTAATGTTACCCCATTACAATCTACAATACAAATTAAATGCTAAACCTAAACCACATCGTATAACCTATTGGCAAACCCCCATATAACTATGTTTGTTACTATTCAATCAAGAATAGAGACTTTTCTTCCTATATCACCATTCTTCATTTATTTTAAATATATACATAGAATACAATCCACTCAATTCAAATCAGCGATACCATCAAATAAAAATTAATTTGGGTAGTATCCATCAACATTTTCTCGGAGAACATCTAATTTATATACAATTATAATATATATTATAGTTTATACAAAACTTTTTCGTTAAATTGAACAACCGTGACACTTCCGGAATAGAAATAATTATAATAGAATCAATTTAATACTTATTTATGATTTTCTAAAAAAAAAAAAAATGTTCCATCGATTGTGATCAAACTCGGTAAATTAATGTAAAATCAAGTAATATTTAATATCTAGTAACTCTTATCCCACTGAAATTGTCAAAAAGTGCTAAAATAGGCATAAGAAAAACCTTCTTAAAAATATTCTTCCGAAATATCTCTTAATTTAGCTAATTTAAAATAAATAATCAGTTCCCTTTTTTTAGCAATAATCATCAGTTGATAAATATAAAATATTAAAGAATTTTATGAAAGAGAAAAAAGGAAAAATAGAGAGTGGGGTTCAAATCTGAAAAAATGAACCTTACGATCACCAGCATACGACTTCGTTATATTTTATTTCATTGTTGTATTATTACCTAGAACAAAGGTGGTATTCGATATTTCCATTGCATTGAATAATGTACGCACCGCACCAAATTTGACAGTTATATTTTCGTCTGTTGTCTTCATTATCTTGATAAAGCTTGAGTAAAGAGATCTCCATCTTCCATTAGCGACTCGACTGACTAGCATCACTTATTTAATTTTGTTTAATCACGACTTGAATTGAGCAAACAGCCCCAGAAGCCCAATTAGGTAATTTACAGGCAGGACTCTTCAAGAACGCTGACATTACCTGTTTTAAAATGCATGAAATTTAAGTCGGCTTCAAAAAATTTTTTGTTAGTTTAATATAATTGTTATTTTTAAAATAAAAAAAAAAAACGAGTAAACGGCAAAAGAGTATTAATTATATTTAGTATTAATTAATTTTAAACTGAGATATTGAGAAAGTCATATTTTATACTTTGTCTACAGGGAAATAAAAACTCAACCCTCCAAAGAGGGATGTATCTGATCCGTACTGGCACACAATGAGCCCAATCAATATGATTTGAGAAAAAAATCAGAATTCCTTCTTAAATTGAGGATTTTTATTTAGCGATAAATATAAAAATAAGACACCATGAACATCGTAATAAGAAGTCTCAATAATTTTTTCTATATAATGAGTAATTTTAAACTGTTTTAAATTAATTTTTCTAACAAAAATACAATTTTTCAGAATTTAAGATTTTTTTATTTCTTTTGATTCCTCGGTACGTAAGACAGAAAAACTTGATTGCGTGCAAAAAATGAAAAAAATGTATATACGCCAAATTAAGTGAATAATCGAGTGAGACGTATATCTTTCTTTTTTGATAAATAATGATAAATCGAAATTTATATATTTATCATAACGTATTTGTACGTTGCTTAAGTCTGACAGTACGTACAATAACAAAAAAAATTACAATAAATTAATTGATATACATTTATAATTATCTTAAGTACTGAGTTATAATTTTCATTATGATAAATGATATGAAACTTTTCAATTTAATTGAGCTTATAATTTGTTTAGGTGAAACCCACCCTCTTCACCCCTACTTCCTTGTCTTACTTTTAAAAGAGACACAGTTGAAGCTTTCATTAAAAAAAAAAAAAAACACAGGAGAGCGCATAGAGTGCCTTTGGTCCAACTGTTGGGTAATTAGGCTGTAATTCTTAGGAGTCCAGGTCCTGGTAATTTTTAAATTGAAAAACATCCATTTCAGTTGGAAATGGTTCTAATTTAGGGCACCAGAACATCAAACGGGAATATTTTGTGTGAACTTTTAGAAGTAAGGTTTTACTTTTGTTTTTTTCTTTAAGGTGGATCCACATGTTGGCCGCTCGCCACGAATCGGAGGCTTGTAAAAATGCTCGGTAAACAAAGAGCGGACCATCCACATGTCAGTGTTATTCAGAGAGGCAAACATGGCGGACGTACTAGTGGTTTCGGGCATTGCACTTGGATTGTATTATTTTTATTACAAAAAAAGAAAATGAAACGAAATTAAATATAAATAAATAAGATTAAATATAAAACTTATTATAAAAAGTACCAACAAACACCTTTAACCTTCTATCAGTTCTCAGTTGCAACTAGACAAAGAACAATGGTGCAAATACTACATGAGCGCTCTCACGAACCCCTTTGATCTGTGTCCAAAAAACCGACTCACGACGGATCGGCGAGTCTAGGCCAACCAAGCCAAGCCACCCATCCTCAGGCTCGCGTATGTCTGAGTTCGCCATGGCTCGGCCAACATGTAGAGGCCCCTTTAGGGACCTCAAAAAATGAGCAGTGAGTTACAAGAAAACTTGAAATCTTATATTTTTCTAGAAATTTATTCATAAAAAAGATAAAACCAAAAATACCTGTCCACGCACAATACATATCTAATATTCTGAAAGATATGTTTTAAAGTATATGTTGCTTGAATCTATGTTTACTGACTAATAAGCTGAAGATGAAAGAGCAGTCCGTCTATCGTTCTGAGGTCTATGGCGGTGCCGGTTCGAAACCGGCCTTGGAGCGTTGACGTTTTCATTATGTGGTGGTCCCACAAAATTAAAAAATTGACCCCAACTGGTTAGAACGGGTTGGTCACCTGTAGATAAGTAGGCAAACATCACCTTTGACGTGGATGGCCTTAAAAAAAAAGCTGAAGATGTTTTTATCTAATTCAGGTAAAGATATCTTCTATACCTTGTATTCTCCAGCATTTAATAAAATATTATATAAATTATATTTTCAGGAATTTCAGTTGCAAATGGTTGTAACGGAGGGTACCTGAACATCAAACGCCATATGGACAGTTACTGGCCTACTGAAGTGTTACAATGCGCCAGAGAAAAGTTAATGACAAAACCAAGTCTAGCACAATCAACAAGTTCTTTTTTGACTTTAAACAATACAAATAATTTTTATTCTTCGATTAAGTTTAGATTTACATTAACAAAAGTAAAACAAAGGTTCGCTATCTATTAAACTAATTCATTGGCAATTAATATAAAATTAAAACAAATGAGCAGCCTTAACTGACAAACTTTGTTGAATATTACTATCAATCGATTATTTATTTTACTTTCAATACTATTTGTTTTTTTCTGCTAACAGTCTGGGAAAAAAAAATCATTCAATTATCAATGCCAATCAATTGTACAGACCATCGCTTAAGGGCTTTTGGAGAAGAGACAAAAAAAAAGAGGCACATTTGAAGGGAGTGGCATTTCTCTAATCGGTCGGATTAGAGATACCCTAATCTCTTCATCCCTACAGTCCCTTGCCTCCCAATCCGACCTTGGCTAACGGTTTGCAAAAATTCCTCAACTAAAAAAAATAAATACTTAGGTTCGTGATACATGGTTCCCAACTACCTATTAGGTTCAATGATTATTAATTTTTATTTTGTTTAATTTATCATTTTTTAAAAATAATTAAAAGTTATTATTGTTTGAAAAAATATTTTTTATCCATTTAGCCTTTAATTTATTAATATTTTAAATTTCCAACGTTTAAATAACCAGGTAGGCCGAAACAAGGACAATCTTAACTATAAATTTAAATTACACATCCATTAAAATTGTTTGCATTTTATTCTAGATTTAATTTAGTCAAATTAAACTATTTTTTCACTTAATTTTAAAACTTTTAATTACAGTCTATCTTACACCATTATCAGTCGAAAATCAACAATTTGGATATAATTAGACAGATACACGGGATAAGTTTTTCAAGTATAATACTTTTGAAATATTAAATACGTTAATGATTTTTAACTTGTGTTTATAACCCAAAGTTGTTAAGAATATAATTTGAAGATTAGTAGTATTTATTTTTTAAATTTTGATAGAAATTGTTTTTTCTTTTATTCTACTAGTTGTGCTCAGGTGACTAAGTTATTGTAACTATGGTGGAGGGTTTTCAAGTCAAGTTTTTCATTTTGTGGGACCACCAGTTAATGAAAAAAGTCAACGTCCTTGGCCGGATTCAAATGCGCCACCCGCAGATCTCAAAACGATAGACCTGGGCATTTGAGGTACGGACGACCCAGTGTTTTTCTTTATAATTTTCCTTATTACAACCTTGGAGATTGGTCATGAGAGAGAATCATGGGATCAATGACACGAATCATCCGAAAAAAAATATTTAAAAAATTAGTTATTTTTGCTTTCACATGCTTATGTTCTGAATTATGTAAGTTAAATATAATTTAGAAAAGGTTAAGGTTACCTGAATCCAAATAAGGAAATCTCACAAAATTGTTTTTTGTGAATGTGATCATCCTAGCTAAGAAACAAAAGATTGTACGGAACTGAAATTAAGTAATTTGGGTATATACATTATGTAGATAACCTTAAGTATTATTATTATTGACGCGACAGACCATGGAAGTCCAAGGCCTCGCGTTTAGTGACATGGTTTTCATAGGTTAGGTTCGTCACTCCCACAAGCTTTGGGTTGGCTGACAGGCGGGTTAACACGCTACTACCGTCA
The DNA here is from genome assembly GCF_000696795.3 of Halyomorpha halys. Classification (NCBI taxonomy): domain Eukaryota; kingdom Metazoa; phylum Arthropoda; class Insecta; order Hemiptera; family Pentatomidae; genus Halyomorpha; species Halyomorpha halys. The sequence continues at coordinate 1,859,613 of NW_027115270.1, read as the reverse complement.
CCCCAGAACCTCAATGCAATTTAAAAAAAAATAAAATCGACTTTACAATCGTCTCTTAAACGGTTCAAACGATTTTCATTATACTCCTTATAATTGATTATCCTCCGGTGTAGAATAGTAATTGATATCTGGGTTTTATCTTGATAGAAATTATTTGGCAATGCTTATCAAAAAAATCGGACAAGTTCAGTACAAGGAATATCTCGATGTCATAATTTTTATAATTCATTGAATAATAAAAAACGAAACCTACCAATATCACGCGACAATACCAATACCCTGAAATGTACTATTCCTTCCGATACCCGGGGACCATCCTCATTACCAGCCGCATTGAGGGCTCTATTGGAAATGTTAATTGGTCATTGTCTGCCGGGATTGTCCTCTACAGTTCGTGGTATTGTTAGCCCTAGGTGGGATATCATCACCAACTTGTGGGGGCAATGCTGATTTATAATTAGTTATCTGAATAATGAAACCAATGGTTGACAAATGAACAAAAGTATTATGAAATTAATGGAATAAAACAGAAAAAAAATCCCACTGAAAACATATTTTTATGTGAAAACAAATCACTTTAGATGCCTGCTTGAGCAGAGCTGAAGGAAAAATAATAAACGCTTTGAATAACGAGTATGTCTCCTGTGAACAAAGAGACAGGCGAAACTACGAAATATCGATTTTCGAAAAATACAACAATAAGACGGTATTTTTCAGGTTTTCACATATAAAGTGTAAAGTTTATTTCTACACCATTCGTGTAGAGTGCGACATACACCAAAAAAGATCACAAATATAGGGTTTGGTAACTAGTTAGCAGAGTATGGAAATTTGCGTCAAATATCTTGTTATATCTGAATATTTAACCAAACTAAAATTGAAAGAGAATTTTATAGTTAAACATTTGTAAATGCCTTCTTCTTTGCTCTAGGAGGTAAGAAGAGAAAAAAAAATATAGTTAAACATTTTGAACACAAGTCATCACTTCAACACCACCAACAGGAATAGCCCCTCCCTATTCCTAGTGATCATCAAGGCAAACATATGCCATCATTGTTGACACCGCGTTCAGCGGACCCGGCAACCAGTCTTATAATGCCATCGTGGCAAAACAAGAAAATGAAATAGCCGGTATATGTATATATATATATATACATATATATTTGTAATGCCTTTTTCTTTGTTCCAGAAGGTAAGAAAAAAAAATAAAAAGAAAAAAAATAGTTAAACATTTTTGTAACTTTAAAAACTATAAACTGTTTCCTTTTTATAATGGATTTCGGACTTACTTCTCCATGATTCTCAAAAGGCAATATATGAAAATTCAATTTACCCATTTGTGGGAAGATTTTGTGTGAAATTTTAGAATTAAGGTTTCAGTTGGTTGGTTATTTAGGGACCTCAAAAACAAATGAGAGGTGAGTTACAAGAAATCTTGAAATCTAATAATTTTCAAGAAATTTATTCGTAAAAAATACAAATCCCATAATGAATATCGAATATTCTTAAAGGTATGTTACAAGGTATCTTTAACTTGAATTTCTTATGTTAGCTGGCTGACAAGCTGAGGATGTTTTTATCTCATTCAGGTAAAGATATCCACCATCCCTTGTGCCCTGCTGCTTTCAATAAAATATTATATAAATTCTATTTTCAGGAATAGGATACAGTAGAAGCATAGTAATTAATTATAAACATTAGCAAATTTGAGGAAAATTCTACTGATATTTAATATATCCACTAGAGGAAAATTAATATTTGAAAACTATTACAGGAATATCTCACCAATTTAAAGGGGCAGAACTGTATTTTAAAATAACCTGAATATATTTCTGGTGAATGTAATGGTGGATGTATTAATTTTTGAAAAAAACCTCATATGTATCAAACAAACAGATGATTCGTACTGCAAAATGTATGCAGTCGATCTTATGATCTTAAGGAAAGCTGTAGAACTATTATATGGAACAAAAGGTTGATTGTTTTTTTCTTATGTGAAGCTTCCAAGAAGTTACTCATAAAAATTATTCAAGATTATTGACGATTTTGATGAAATAGATATGATAGTAAATTCAAAAGGAAATCAAGGTAAAGTTAAATCCGAAAACGTAGTCAAATTTGCCATTAGTAAAATTACACAATTTTTTTCAACTGCCATAGATGCAAAAATAAATAAAAAACAACTATTGCGGTGCACACAATTTTCACCAACCTCTCTCCCTTTATAGACAGCAACAAATTACACTATAATTTTTTCAAGGTCATTTCCGACATACAGGGTGTGGAGTGGGAGGGAAGGTTATCTAGAGGTGACCAATAATTGGGAGTATAGTTTTTATTTTGTGATACTGTCACGATATACATATCTAGGGACCATAATAAGTAAAGCTGGTAAATAGACCAGGAGGTTCTAAATCCAGTGAAAAAGGCAATGGAGTGTACCATCAGATTTCTAAAACTCTTACAGGCAAGCAAGAAGTAAGTAGAGATGCCAAAATAAGGATATTTAAATGCGTGTTCCTCCCAGTCCTCCTGTATGGATCAGAAAGCTGGACAGCCCTCGAAAAGCACGTAGGAAGGATAACGTGAACAGAAATAAGATTTCGCAAGAATAGTTGGTAAGACCAGAAGAGACTGTGTCAGAAATGAAAGGATTCGGGAGGATCTGGAAGTGAAATCAGTGCGAGACATAATGCAAGAGCGGCAACTGAAGTGGTATGGACACGTCAGTAGAATGGACGATTCAGCGACTCCACGCTTGACGCCACACAGGAATTAATGGAAGAAGAATAGACTGTCACGAAACAAAGGAAGCCCACCACCATTGGCTAAAAAAAAAAATTAGCATAACACGGACTGTAGAAAGGAACAAATAGAGCTCTTGTTTGAAGCATGATACGATAGTCAGCAGAAGTAAATATTACAACAATAAATAGATAGACTTTACAAATATAAATATGTCATAGAATATATATTTATATTATATTTAAATTCTCCGTTAAGAATAACTAAGTTGTAAACGAAATGAAAATTATATCTGGCGCAATGAGATATTACAATGAATAAATTAAAAAAAAAAATTAAAAACATAAGTTAACAAAATATGAGTAAAAAAATTGGGACAAATGAAGTGAACAATGGTTAAACAATATGGTCACTATTATATATACATATACAAGCAAAGAAATTATTGTAATTCATATCAAAGCTAAACTTTTGAATACTAGAATATTCTTATAACCAAAGCCTTATTACATAATCAATAAATTGCCAGCATCTGTCCCAATCGTGAAAAGAAATTGGAATAGGAGGGTTTTAAGTGTTCGTAAGGAAGGAGCATGCTGGATTTTAAGAGGGAATTTTAGTATGGATGGAGCGGGTAATAAGGGAATATTGAAATGAGGCATAAATGTGCAAAGGTCACAAGTATATATGTCTTATGAGTAAAAGTCTTGACCTGAAAGTAAAATGGATTTAGATAATTTGGTAAAAGAATATGTCCCGGAAATATTATATATGAAAGAAGTGGAAGATGCCCTTACTCAGCGTAATAGTTTGAAAATAGAATGTCTTAGAGTCCCATTGATAAATCTCTCAAAGCTTTTCATAATTCTCATCAGTCTGTGTCTGAGTCCCGTTGAGAGATCAGCGTACACCACACGTCCGTAGTAAAACTAGGGGATATGAAGAGCTTACGCGTAAATTTCGTTGCGGTAGCAGAAGCGAATAAACAGATGAATGGAAGAATTTGCCCTCGGTAAATGAAAGCAATATAATACCAGGAGAGGATAATGATGATACCTTCATAAGGCTATATGAGCGGTATAGTTCAGTGTGTAAGGCTCTGTAACTCCTAGGACTTGGGTTCGATTCCGGCTGTGGTACATAATTGTTTATATGCCGTGGGTAAAACCTGTGAGTTCCGGAGCCCACGGTTCAGAAAATATTACTTCTTTACAAAGCACTGAACACCTTCATGGGTAGTAGCGGATTACCTTTTTATTTTACAACATATATCCGTGAAGCTATACACTGTGTAACAAAATTTTTCTGAAATTTATTTTGTTCAAGTTGTTTTGAAATTTTTAATAAATACATTTATACATAAGGAATTATTTAAACATAATCTAAAAAATTATACAAGTTATAATAGAGTTAGTTACTGTGAGTTGAATATGTAAATTATTGCCATTTCGATATGTAAGGAGAACTACAAGTTGCTCTAACCCGCTTGAGAATAGGTCATACTCTTCTCACGCACTCTCACCTGATCAGAAAACTGCCACCTCCAACGTGCAAATATTCTCATTCCATTCTTACGATTAGAGATATTTTTGAAGAATGTACTCACTATTTGCCAACAATAAACAGGATAGGACTGACCCCAAATTTAT
>NW_027115270.1:1840876-1854949 GCF_000696795.3 Halyomorpha halys | reverse complement strand
GCGTTGATGACCAGAGGGTTTTACGCCTTTAAGCAACAATCAACAACAATATGCAAATTATAGTTGTATCTGAAAGTAAAAATTACTTTACTTTGGCTGAAGTCCTATGGAGCCCTAGATTCTATGTAGTCCTAGGTCGGGAATGTCAAGATTCGTTTCTTGGGACCGCTATGAAATAAATATTGACTGACCCATGTGGGAATTGTACCCGCAACCTTCTGGACAGCATTCTAAAACCCTTGTTCCAATATGCCCAGCTATCAGAACATCCTTCACTTTTTCTGTTTTTCATATTCCATTATTGATTTTTACAGTTATTAAAATTGCATTAGAATTAATCTGGTTAAATATTGGTTTATTTTTATTATTTTTTATATACCATATCTCTGGGTAAGTCAGGTATGACCTATCATAGACGAGTATGAACCTGTTCTTTTCGGGACAGGTTTCAAAATGTATATGGTGGATTTAGGGATTGTTGCATCATTATTAGTTTATTGTTTCTAATGTGGAATAATACATACCATTTTTGTATATAAATTCATACATGTTTTAAAAAATAAAAGATCATTTATGTAACTCATGATTAGCAGGTGCATGAATTGCGGAAGATAGGTTTAACCTTTTAGATTTACGATTTGATGGTTTTCAGCTGAGAAAAACAAATAATGGTATTGGCGTTACCATTGAATTTCTTATTTCGCTAAGGTATATTATTATAATTATTTATATTTAAATATGAAATATTATTTTATTACAATTAATAGGCTACTTTTTTTTTTATATATTAAAAACTATAGTCGCAAAATGGACAAACAGATTTTATTTATAACAAATATATACATATATAAAACCAACGTAGTTTAATACAGTGCCTTAATGAAATTCTTAATATTTATAATTAATTTCTTGATGTAGTAATTTGAGGAGAAAGGGTTAGAACTATGTTGGTGTTTCTTTCATTCTCCAAGAAGAACCGGAGGAGAGTAGCTGTAACCTGACATTCGTCCAAGGATCTTGATTGAAATTAGACCCTTGCGAATCAATACTAGTCAGCAATCCTGTCATCCGAAACCATCCGTCTTCTTCAAATGCAGTGCAAACAATCCATTTTATTAATTCAGCCGTTTTGTTATGGGGCTTAACAAGTTTAGCTAATTATCTTATGGAAATGACAAATCATAAACGAATGGCATTACCTAGTTCATCTAATTGTGAATAGTTAATATAACCCGCTAATGATTAAAATAAAATAAAACTAAAAAAAAGAAGAAACTTTATTAGCTTGAACTCTAGGAAGCTTAATCAGAAAATTGGTATGTATTTCCATTAAAAGTTTTCTACCAGCAGAGGTTTGATGAGGGTTGAGTTTTTTTTTTAAAGTTACACGTTTCCTTCAGATTTACATGAATAACAAATTACTAGAATCCACAAAGTAAGCAATCTCGTTTAAGAAATATTGTATATCAAAGCCTCATCGTTTATATCTCATACAATACAAAATAATGTACATGCATTACAGTGGATAAATGTGCTAGTATATTCATTAAGTGAAAAAGTACCTCAATTTTTTTTTCATATATATTTCATATCTATGAATGTTGAACAAATTATCTCTTTGTAAAACATTTGATCATGTCTTGTCTTGAAACAGTTCAGATGATATGAATATTTCCTCACAAGAATTGAATCCAAGACCCGTAATGAGTTGTAATAAAATGTATATTTTAATTACAATTTTATTTCCTAGGAAGTTGTTCTTTTTATATTCAGATGTTGGGGTAAAAAAGTGAAAAATATACTATCTTTAGAACATTCCCATCTTCAAGTAATATTTTTCCTACAATTGTAAAATTTATATACAATTTATTTATATAATAAAAACATATTCTCAATTTTACCTTATTTCTAGTAATAACGATAAATATATATTAAAATAAACGGTGTTCTTTACAATAGAGATAAAACTAAGAGTATGATGTAAAATTATTATATGATTACAGCATACTGTGCATGGCAATTACATGTATTAAAATTTTTTTTTCTTGTAATAAAGTAAAATAAATGTGATTGCAGTGCTGAATACCGAAAGCTAACCTAATCTAAAATAAACTGTCGGAGGTATTCAACTTGAATTAAAAATTTTAATTAAATCACTCAACCTAAAACCTAATAGAATATATATTATTTTTTTAAAAAGTTACATAGAGAAATGTAATCAATGATCACTAAGGATATTTATTATAGTACAAATATTTAAGTCAAATGGAGCCAAGTAACGTGGAATTAGGGACTTTGGAACGAAAGCCCAAAGAGTAAACTAAAAATTATTATTAATTATTATTAAGTACGTTAAGCCCTGAGGCGTCTCCAGGCGTAAATATCGTAGATAGAAAGTCGTACTGACTTGGCTTAGAATGGGTCACACGAGGCTCACTCAACCCTATCTTATCTCAAAACAAACGCCTGTAAAATGTCAATATTGTAACGAAAATTTGACAATCAGCCATATCTTCCAGGAATGCCCATATCTCACGTCTGACCTCAATAGTTTAGGATTAAACCCAAATGCTTTAAATAAAACAATAAAATTAGTATTTCAGTTTTTAAAATCTTAAGGTTAATTGTCGCAAGTATAACATCAAGCGGACGAAGAAAAAATAATAAAGCAAAAATAAATAAGAAATTAATGACATTGATGATGTTTTAACGCCATTAAACAAAAATAAACCGAAAAAAGAAAGCTTATCTCACTTCAACAGATGTAGCGTATCTCATTTCAACAGATTAACCAAACATTTAATTTATTAACTACTCTGTAATACTCTAAATATTAATTAATTAATTCAGCATGGCTTATTATTTAGATATTGCAGTATTATTAACAATGAATGAGAAGGTAATTGTTATTGTAATACAGCAGTCTAAATACTTCTTACACAAAGAAGTTCATTCATTCCTTTCCCTGTAAATAGAACAACTCGAGAGAAAAGAAAGGCAATGGCTGACCCGTTTGTAATTTCGGTTCTCTTATATTTATCCCCCCCTCTTCCGTGAGATGGGAGCTTGGCCATCTGCTGGGCCGGATGAGAACAAATCAACCATCGAGGGTCAAACAGCCCTTACACTGATAGGGCCAATTTTATCATAACAGTTTTTACTCCCTTCTGTATTTCTTAGTCTATTATTCTTCGTCTTTATTGATTGCTTATCTATGGTCACAGTCGGTTGAATATGGGAATTTAAATTAATAGTGAGGTACATCGTAAGATATGTTGAATTCGTAACGAGTAAAACTTTCTAATTACGATTTTTTTTCTATCCTGTTGATGATAAAACATGAAAAACATTCTAATAATTTTTAATGATGTACACAATTTCGGCATTTGAATAAATAATGATTTTTAAAGTGAACAAAATTAATTGGCTTTCTAAAGTAACATATATTTAATTTTTTATCCTGTTGACTTTTTGAAATGAAAAATATTTTAGAAGTAGTAGAATTGTCAGTAATGAATATTAATAAAAATATCAATCCCCTTGATTAATACTTCAAGTTTTCATAATTTTCTGTTGATTAGTAAATAATTAATAATTTTATTCTGGATTTTCTTTTTAGAAAGTTGATATTAATTTTTTTAATTGTTGAGGTGAAAAAAACTTCCAAATATAATATAAACTATTCTATATTTTTCTTGTACAACGTTTGGGGACATTATCCCATACTTATGCAACATTTCGCCCACCCTAATTTACAGTGACTCGGTGAAAGGATTGCGCTGGGATCTCAAAGAGTCCTGATCTACCCCCATACGTGGGGATAGAGTGGGCTCGGGAATCCTCAGGTCAAGATTGTAAATATTTTATATAATTTATTTTACATTGTTCGATTATGTTCATTTTATTTATTTTTCTGTTTAAATCGTATATTTATTTTTCTTATATTTTACTTTTTTGTTTTTCTCTTTTTATTTTTGGTATGAAAGTGTTCAATTAGCAATATTACTCATTGCCCAAATTTAAGGTAGATTGTAATAATACTTTCAGTATATAAAATTTTAATAATAAAAAAAAAATTATCCATATATTTCTAATTTTTTTCAATATTCATTTTAAAATCAAGTCATATATTCTCTTATGGTTTAAAATTGTTTTATAACTATTATATAGAGTTATTAAACAATTTTAAACTACAAGTGTATAGATGATATGATTTCAAAATGGAAATTGAAAAAATGACAAATATGTTGACGAAATGGCGCAGGAGTATGGGGTCCCGAAAAATATAGAATAGTTCATATTCTATTTAGAAGTTTTCTTTACCTCAGAAATTTTAAAAAATCAATATTTTTATGGCACTATAAAACCTTTAAAATATATTTTTTACATGAGTATTTTTAATGTTTTTAAAATTACGGAAACGCAAGTTTCACCAGGTTTTGGATCACAGAAATGCTCCTATGTTTGCAACAGATTGTGCTCCATCTGACAGATAGATGAGGTATAAATTTCTAGCACCTAGTGGGATGGTTAATGGCGTATTTTATAGTTTAGTGTATGTGCTTTCATTTGAAATCGGACATTAAAAAATATTAAATATGGGTATTTTGAGACTTTTAAAAAATATTATATTAAAAAGATACTGATGTAAAAAATATTTTAAAATATCTCTTTGATTTATTAATTCGATATTACTAGTACACGAAACGTAGACGTTCTATAATTTATTTACATGATTTTTTTCTTCTAAGCCCCATGGAGTGTATAGGTTTGATATATGGGGTTAGGTAACAAGAATACGTAGAATCTCTTTTACTTTATTTGAAATACATTATAAGAGGGAATGCAAATTTGAGGAAAGGAATAAAAAACGACTGGAAATTGGAAAAGTGCACTGAGTCTGCTGTCCGGTGACGGGGATCAGTAGGTTTCGTGACGTCAGTATTAAGTAAGTTAGAAGTCCTCAGTCGAGTCGGAGACAGTTTACCTGTAAGCAGGTACTTAAGCCTGTAACCCTTTATTCTGACCAGCTTTAATTTCTTATGGCAGTGGCGAGCTTGTGTCAGGTGTTTTTTTGAGAGCAACACTCAGCACACTACATTGCCTGCCGCTCTGTTCTTCATTTCTTTAGTAAGGAGAAAATTATACAGTCGGTTTTCTTGAGAATAACTGTAATATTCAGCCCCTCCAGTTTCTTGGTGATTTTTGTGTAAGCCTTCTATGCCTACCGTAGAGCTGTCTGCACCCAGTGAACTACGGTGGGTAGCTATATCTTCGGCATAAGCCACTACAGTAGCCATACTCCAACAGTTTCAGTTGTGTGTAGAAAGAATAATTGCCTGTGTATAGTTGGAGATACCAATCTCATTAACTTTTAAGAGGAATATAAAAAAATCGTCAATTATTTTTTAAAAAAATAAAATCATTTAAAATGGAAATGGAACAACAAAAAAGAGGATCTCCTGGACAAACGTTTAATACTAGATTTTAAGGACGACCAAGCAGACATCCTTCTTACACCATCAGTCAAGTTGTGTTGCTCAGTAGAAAATGTTGGACTAAAACCCGTTTTTGCAAGGATTTCGATTCAACAGAAAACGGACGAAAATGAAGGTTGCAGACCCTTGAATTTTATTTCAAAGCAAAATTGAAGAAACAGTTATATTAAATCGAAAGCCTTTACATGAAAAATCCTCAACATTTTTCTTTATGATCTTAATTTATCAAAACATCTGAAGAACAAATGCCCTAAATTTCTTAATTGCCTGAGACAAAGTCGAAAAAAAAATTTGGACCCATGTTCGGACACATACGGTAAATAGGCAAAATTAAAGTAAAGTAAAAAAAAAAAGTCATTTGAACACATTCATACCTTATTCAATTACGGGCCTAATTCATTTTAATAAAAGAGATTCGGGTGAATTCTTTTTTTTTAAATTATAAACATTATCTTTAAAATGAAAAATATATTTATTTTTTTTTTCACGCCAAGACTCATTGGAGTCCTATAATGCCTCTATATGGTTGGGGTCAAGTTTTTCATTTTGTGGGACCACCATTCAATGAAAAAAGTCAACGAGTCAGGCCGAATTCAAACTGGCACCGCCAGCAGATCTCAGATCAGTAAGACCTTTGAAGACTTGATGGACTTATTTAAAAAATAATAAAAATTTCCAAACGGATTAGGGAAAAAAGCAAATTAATTTTAGGTATAGCATTTACTAATTTATGTTTGCAAGGATGAAGTTATCTACGCTAATAATATGGGGTGTTAAATTCGGGAACAGGATTTCCCCGGAGAGGTATCTCGGCTGTACAGCCATGTTCTATGAAACGATTTAAGCCCAGGTTTTATCCGAGTTTCGAAACACGTGCTACAGGCTGGCAAGGGAACTTTGGAACTGTTAACTGTTTTTCAGGTTTCCTTTATATTGTTATAAATTTTAATATGTATTTGCTTACAATTTTTTTTAATATAAAAATATTCTGAGTGACAATATCCAGCTCATCGAAATTTTATTTAAAGAACAGTTATTTCACTTATGTAAGCCGAAAATTTAAGAAATTAATTTATATATATAAATTTTATTTTTTGTTTACTAAATGGCTTATTGGTATAAGTATTGTTAAAGCTAAGGGTATATAGCATTGAAATAGCATTATTTGACATTAATACTTTAATAATTTATGTGGTTATAACATATAGTATTTTAGACATTGAAATATTTTGAAATTAAGCCGCTCGCCTTTTGCTCATACTTTATTGAATCATTATGAATCTCCGACTATGAAATTGTATAAACTGATTAAACAGCTTCGTTTTACAGAAAAGAGAAAGTAAGACTTTGTGAAATTTTTTAAGGAAGGTAAGTAAAAATTGAAGGAGACATCGACAGATGCTGCTAGAACTGAAGTAATAACTTCTTTACTTTAAGATTTATATCTAAACTATTTATCAGATATCGTGTGTGAATTACGAGGTCATGGTTACGGTTAGAAGAATCAATAAAGAAATAGTTTCATCTATTTATCTGCTATTAATAAACACTAAGTTTGGTAAAATAAAACAAAGTATCTTACTTTTTAACTGCTTTGTAAAACTTAAAAGATCATTCCTATGTTTAAAAATAAATCACGAATTTAATTTTATTTGTAATGATTTTAATGATTCATAAATTCAACTTAAATATATATTAATATAAATATGATCTATGTATTAAGTATCAGCTTGCATTTTTTTCTAATTTAGTAATTAAAAATTAATATTGGAGGTTTTTTGTAATACACTCCATATTAGTCGATACAACTGACGAAGTCTCTTTCCCAACTATGGTGGTTAAGGGGGGTTCCTATCTACTCTTCTCTCGGTGACTGCTCTTTATATGTTCAGATTGTATAAATAAATTAATTAATTTTTCATTATATTAATTAAAATAAATTCATATATATTTCTATTTATTTTTTTTTCATACATAGAGGAGTTTAAAAAGAAATTTTACATAATCTTTGCGAAACCACATACTATATTTAAGTGAAGTGGAGTTAATATTTAAACATATTGATATTATATTAAGATTATTAAAAAAAAAATTTTAAAAATCCAATAAAATGAAGTAACCTATAAACTGAGTTTTTGTACTTTTAGCTGCCATATATGTGTGTGTGGCAAGTATATTTGAATATATGTTAGATTTAAATATCTCAGAAACATTAGTATAGAATACCTAACTTTAAGATGTTTATCTAACCATGAAATGAAAGTGAAATTTTAATCCATAGTTCTTTTCCATTATTATCATTAATTATTACGCAGACAATCATTGTCTACATTTCCTCCGAAATCGGAGTTACAATAGGTCGTCAATGGTCGGTGACAGAACACTTCTATATAAATCTTTATCAATGTAGAACATCGTGGCCACCTGTAGCCCATTCAGTGAGCTCATAGGAACGAACCTGTAAACTACTCTTGAACTTATTGAAACTAAAGTCACGCGAGTTTGGCATAAAATCGATATGCTTTAAGTACTAAATTAGATATGAGATAAAATTTTAAAAATTACTTTTGCATTAGAGGATATGACTAAATAAAAAAATTTATGTAAAATCAGAATACTAACTAATAACTAAAAATTAACTTTATAAAACTATGCTTCGTTATTAAAAAATTGTTCAAGGGATTGGCTGATAGAAATGAAACTTCTGGAAATGAAATAATTTAATAAAATTTTATTAATCATGATCATGCGTTTCCTCTCTTAACATAAATATTAGCTCAACAATAATAATAATAATTAGATAACGCAAGTAAATTATTGCAGGAAAAATTTTATATTGAAATAGGAGAGTCGAAGCTTAAATGAGCTCATTCAATTGGACCGGCATTGCCGGAATTGGTAAGTTCCTCTGAGCTCCCACTCTCCTATTACAATTTAAAAAAAATCCTACTTGAGCTGACCGAAGTCACGAAATCAATTTACTCCCATATAATATTTTTTTCTTGAGTTGTAGGACGTCGGTAAAGAAGTTGCACTTCAAAAATATTAATAAAAAATGAGAATAATATTGAATATCTCAAATGAATTCACATTGGGCCGCCTGTAGCTCAGTGGTTAATACACAGTCTTACCAATTTGATGTCTATTGGCGGTGCCGGTTCGAATCCGGCCTGAGATGTTGACTTTTTTCATTGAGAGGCGGTCCCACAAAATTAAGAATTTTGACACCTAATCCATGGTTAGGCAGTATAAGACTCCAATGGAAGTCTTGTCAAAGAAAAAAAAATTAAGCCACATTAGATCATTCCTCGATCAGCTCATAAAATCATGCCAGAATTATTTAGGTAAACTTAAAATTACTTTGTGCCATTTCATAATAGGGACAACAAATCTTAACGACTAAAAAGAATAAGGATGAGGGACCTTATTCAATAATCAAATAGAGGAAATTAAGAAGCACTGGGCAATGTTGTTATTTTTTTATATTGGTTAGAATATATTTTCTTTATAATGCATATTCTTCTAAAAATCTTAATATTAATCCATCCCCTTAAAAAGTAGATTCCCTACGGAAATTACTATGCTCACAAAACGCGTCACTGACTTGTTATCAACAATTTTTAATATATTTTCTCTCACTAAAATCAATAATATCTTATAAAATTACACTGATTCCTTGTAAATTAATGATACATCGTTAACACAGTTATTAGTACGCATAAAATGCTACAGTAAAAACGTTAAAATTTCAGTTTTTTTTTTATTAAAAAAATAAACCCAGTTTCTAGGAAAAAACAATCAAAATCCTGTGCATTGATTGACAATAGCCTGGTAAAAAAGAATCGATCATAATCGAGATTTAGAGTTATTTTTATATTTTAAAATCTTAATCAATTTTGATAAATTGTAATTGAATTCTTAGTGAGGTACTTTTTGATTTTTTTTTTCATAATTCTTATAATTGAAGAGTTTCATACTTTGTTTTTTTCCAAAATAAGTTTATATTTTTTTATTAAAGAAAATTGATACGAATATATTTTGCTAATAGTTTTCACAAAAATCAAAATTGAAAACCAACTTTACATATCAGCGATTGAATCAGTGAAATTAGTAGATTTTTAATGTTCACAAGCGTTATAAGTGACAGGTTATACTGAAAATGTTTTGGTTATAGCCCGTCATATTGGTGATGGAAAGGATGGTAGTCTGTCTCCATCCAATAAATATTTTATTACTTGGAGAAGGCGCTTTAACAAGGACATTTTTAATGCATGAGGTCAATGCTATTATGCTCTATTCTTATGGCTCCTGACCAGAGTAAAAATAGTAATGATTGGTCATAAATCCCTAATTCATGTTTACTAAACGGAACTATATTCTTAAGTAATTAGATTCGGCATTTGAATGTTTAACATTCAACACTAAAATTTCGATTTCACATTGTTGTTACAAAAATAAAATAGCATTAGTTGTTCAGTTACTGGTTAAATATCTATCAATACTCTAAACGTGTTGGTCACCACCGTTTTATATAAATAATATTCTTCGCTAATGAATAGTTATTTTTCTGATTTATATATATTTTTTTAATTATAACAACATAAGAATTATTAATAAAGAAGGGTCACAAAATTGGCATAAATAATCTAAAGTGGGACTTTTGTTAATGCTATCTTTTTTTAAAATTTATTCATTGATATTTACAACTGTAGATACAACTACAATGTACAACTAAAAACATAAACAATCATTAAATTTGATATTAGTTATGCAACTGTATGATACAGACATTTGAAGAATCTACCCATTCATAAAACTTCAATAACATTTCTATCGGTGAAGATTTCGAGGCCATCTTCTTTTCAGACGCCTAGGATGATTCTCAGGCAATGAAGTAAAAGCCATGTGGTGGTTTGGGTGGTTGAGACGTTAATTATAGGAGGATTGGTATTTGGTTCTGGTCAAATCGGTAACATATGGAACATTGAGGTTCTGATGAATGACTTGATACTTGTAACCGAGAATAATAATATAGTATTGAGGATTTTGGATTGGATAAGAGTGGAATTCGAGCTCAAAGCTCAAAACCGTAAGTCCAGATAGGCCTTATAAAAGTCATATAAATAAATTTCTAATTACTTGGAAGTTTAACTTTTGTAACTGTCCGAATCAAGGAAGAGTTTCCTGTCTTTTCAGTCTTGTGTGAGGATTCCAAGTCAGCCGTTTGTCCAGAAGTAGTTCTATTTACTGCGATCCAAGCGAAAAAGTTTGTTTCATCAATATGTAATTTATATTTTGTAATTCTTTGTTTTTGATCGACGTTGACCTCATACATACACGCAGTCCCGCATAGAGATCAATTCGCGAGACGAAATTAAGAACTTAAAACGAATATTTCCAATTAAAATTCTGTTTTCATGATACCCCTTATTACATATTTCATATACAAATTGAACACAAAAATGTTTCTTGCGGATTCTTCAAAACGTACATGGGCAGTTTTAGGCTCAGAATTAACATACCAAAAATTGATGGAAAGGAATATTAAATTGTTCATAGTATAATTAAAAAACTGTAAAAATGAAATCATATTCGAATTTGCGACGCTAATTGGCCAATTTTTTTTTCAAATTAATAAACTTATGGTTTATAATTCATGGCTTCTGTGTAATAAATCATTGTACTTTATTATATAAATAAATCACAGTGAATTAAAATATAAATATATTTATATGATAGATCATTAGAAAAAGATTATTGACCATATGAAGTAGATTGTAGGAAGATTGGGTGGCGGCCAGTAAAGGTATCAAAATAGTAAATGAAAACTATTCATTGTTAACCTACGTTTCGCCCCACTGCAGGGCTTCGTCAAGGCTTTCTGATTGAAGAAGAGATGATAGAATGAATATTGTTCATTATGAATGAACATTCTTTTCTTTACTATTTTGATACCTTTATCTTCCTACAAAATTAATAGATTATATTAGAAAATAATATTTTTACGCAAAATACATTTTAAACGTATACGAAATATAATATTTTTATATTTAAGGTTTTCATTAATATGTAATTATCCATCATTTTCATTTTCTTTAAAAATAATAGTAATTTATTTTTCGACTCTTTCATTTTATATATATACATATACATATACACACAATTATAATGTCATTAAAATTTAATATAAAACTAAACAACCGCCTTCAAAACCAAATTTATCCTACAAAGTTACTGGAAAAAACTAGTCTATTTTAACTTGAGTGGATGATATAACATTTGAAATTTGTCATATTTGGTTAAATTGATTAATTACCTTTTCTAATTGAATTATTTAAGTAATTGAAGGGCCACGTTCTTGCGATTGCAGAAGCAGATTAGATTGAATTAGAACAAAGATATTTTACGGTTCAGTAATTACATTGCTGTAAGTAAATCTTACATAGTGACTTATTCTTCTTAACAGAATCCAGACATGGTAGGTATAGAATCCCATAAGACGCAGGTGTCATTAAAAAATCTGACAGATGGAGAAGCGTTCCCGTTAAATAAACGGGCCATGAAAGCAGACATTCTATATCGCCATAATGCCATATAACCCTATCACCCCACCCCTAATATGCATCCACGGCAGATTTTTATTTTAGTATGTGTGCGCCCTCATAAAGGCCCTGTTACTGATTGTATCGCTACTAAAAACTCTAAAAGATTATAAACTCCGACAAGAGGAACTTTATCCAACTTATTATGGCCAATCTAAAGCCCTGAATTCACGCCTATAATATCCTTTCTGGCGCGCCATATAAACACCATTACCCCAACCTGTCATATTTTTCCCAGAGTTCTAGTCAGATGGTACTTTGTTCAGTGATTGTCACTTATTCTCTTCTTAGAAAGTATGACTTAGTCAAATTTTTTAAGGGAGGTAAGTAAAAATTGAATGAGATATCGCTACATGCTGCTAGAACTAAAGTAATAACTTCTTTACTTTAAGATTTATATCTAAACTATTTATCAAATATATATAGATGATTGACCGTGTGTGAATCAGAAGGTCATGGTTATGGTTAGGAGAAACAATAAAAAAATAGTTTCATCTATTTATCTGCTATTAATAAACACTAAGTTTGGTAAAATAAAACAAAGTAATTGACTCTTTAGCTGCTATTAAAAGCTTAATAGATTATTCAAAATAAATCATTTAATTTTTTTTTAATGGTTCATAATGGTACCCTATGCAAGAGGAGTTTATACAGAAATTGTACATACTCGTTGTGAAATCACATACTACATATAAGTAAAGTGGAACATGTTATTAACATTGAAACATGTTATTGAGTTTATTAAAAAAAATTAAAGAACAAACAAAAAATTAAAATACAGGAAAAAATTAACAACACCCATAACATGAAGTAACCTATTAATAAACTAAGTGTTTGTAATTTATAAAATATAATTTTCAACTATAACTAGCAGGATAATAAATAAATGACAATACAAAAATAAATATCTGTACATAGCTAAAAAAAGTGAACGTAATAAATAAATTACCCCAACCTGTCATATTTCTCCCAGAGTCCTAGTCAGATGGTACTTTGTTCAGTGATTGTCACTTATTCTCTTCATAGAGACAGAGGATCTTAAGATAATATGATTTGTTGAATGTTTATATGATAAGTGCTTATACAACTTACCACTTGACTTTGAGTACCAAAAATATTATAAGTAGGTAATTATTTCATTACTGCTGTCACAACAACCAAGGATACACGAAAACATTTATATAGGAAATTAATTATTCTATGCTACTTTTGTCACTAGTTACTTTCTTCTTTATTAATATTTTTCGTAAATACTTATTTTGAATTCAATTTTTTCTTTTCGGATATGGTCTTCTTTATTAATATTTTTCGTAAATACTTATTTTGAATTCAATTTTTTCTTTTCGGATATGGTCTTCTTTATTAATATTTTTCTAAAATTGTTAGTTTTCCTATAGTATATCATACGTCTCTATTACTATTCTTATTTCAACCTCCTCTCCGGTCGTTTCTGATATAGGGGAGGGGGAGAGTAATGTACAGAGTAATGAACACACTATTCTAACCATGATGAGGTAGTCAAGTTTTATTTCGTGGCACCACCAGAGAAATAAGAGTCGACCCTCACGACTGGGTTCAACAGGCTCTGTCCTGGTAAAAAGCCAGTCAAATTTGATGCTTTATCTCCCTAGGGTATAGAAACTACTTTAATCATCTGCGAAACTTATCACTATCGATAGTTCTTTTTTAGACAATTTTAAAAATCGACAGATTCTTATAAATTGAAGATTTTGTTCTGGATTATCTTTTTAGAAAGTCTAGCTAGTCGATTTCAATAAAAAAATTTTGAGGTTGAAAAACTTCCGTTTGGAACTACAACAAATAAATGACATTCAAATTGGAAGTTTTTTAACCTCTTTTTTTTTTTTTTTTTTAATAATTTATTTATTGATATTTACAACTGTATACACATATATACAACAAGTAAATTTGCTGTAGGTGACATAGTGATATGATAAAAACATGTGGAGAAT